>NC_092728.1:101241304-101417033 GCF_047496885.1 Scyliorhinus torazame | reverse complement strand
ATATGCAAAGATGACTATACTTTAAATAAGGTGCATTCCTAAAAGTGGCTGGTGGAACATAGAACAGTACAGCACAGAACAGGCCCTTCGGCCCTCGATGTTGTGCCGAGCATTGTCCGAAACCAAGATCACGCTATCCCACTCCCTGTCATTCTGGTGTGCTCCATGTGCCTATCCAATAACCGCTTGAAAGTTCCTAAAGTGTCCGACTCCACTATCACAGCAGGCAGTCCATTCCATACCCTAATCACTCTCTGAGTAAAGAACCTACCTCGGACATCCCTCCTATATCTCCCACCCTGAACCTTATAGTTATGCCCTGTTGTAACAGCTACATCCACCCGAGGAAATAATCTCTGAACGTCCACTCTATCCCCTTCATCATCTTATAAACCTCTATTAAGTCGCCTCTTATCCTCCTCCGCTCCAAAGAGAAAAGCCCTAGCTCCCTCAACCTTTCCTCAGAAGACCTATCCTACAAACCAGGCAGTATTCTGGTAAATCTCCTTTGCACCCTTTCCAATGCTTCCACGTCCTTCCTATAGTGAGGTGACCAGAACTGCACACAATACTCCAAATGTGGTCTCACCAGGGTCATGTACAGTTGCAGCATAACCCCACGGCTCCTAAACTCAAACCCCTGTTAATAAACGCTAACACACTATAGGCCTTCTTCATGGCTCTATCCACTTGAGTGGCAACCTTCAGTGATCTGTGGACATGAACCCCAAGATCTCTCTGTTCCTCCACATTCCTCAGAACCCTGCCGTTGACCCTGTATTCCGCATTCAAATTTTTTTCTACCAAAATGAATCACCTCGCACTTATCAGGGTTAAACTCCATCTGCCATTTTTCGGCCCAGCTCTGCATCCTATCAATGTCTCTTTGCAGCCTACAACAGCCCTCCACCTCATCCACTACTCCACCAACCTTGGTGTCATCAGCAAATTTACTGACCCACCCTTCAGCCCCCTCCTCCAAGTCATTGATAAAAATCACAAATAGCAGAGGACCCAGCACTGATCCCTGTGGTACACCGCTGGTAACTGGTCTCCAGTCTGAAAATTTTCCATCCGCCACCCTCTGTCTTCTATGTGGTAGCCAGTTACTTATCCAATTGGCTATATTTCCCTCTATCACACACCTCCTTAATTTCTTCATAAGCCGACCTTATCAAACGCCTTACTAAAATCCATGTATACGACATCAACTGCTCCACCTTCATCTCCACGCTTAGTTACCTCCTCAAAGAATTCAATCAAATTTGTGAGGAAAGACTTACCCTTCACAAATCCGTGTTGACTATCCCGGATTAAGCTGCATCTTTCCAAATGGCCATAAATCCTATCCTTCACCTTTTCCATTAACTTACCGACCACTGAAGTAAGACTAACCGGCCTATAATTACCAGGGTCATTCCTATTCCCTTTCTTGAACAGAGGAACAACATTCGCCACTCTCCAATCCTCTGGCACTATCCCCGTGGGCAGTGAGGACCCAAAGATCAAAGCCAAAGGCTCTGCAATCTCATCCCTTGCCTCCCAAAGAATCCTTGAATATATCCCATCTGGCCCAGGGGACTTGTCGACCTGAAGGTTTTTCAAAATTGCTAATACATCCTTCCTCAGAACATCTACCTCCTCCAGCCTACCCGCCTGTATCACACTCTCATCCTCAAAAACATGGAGTTCAGAGGAATCCCATCTGTGCTGCAATGCTATGCAAGCATGGTTTTTAAATGTGCAGTCAGCATATTTAAATAGCTCAGTGGGCTAGACAGCTGGTTTGTGATGCAGAACAAGGCCAGCAGCGTGGGTTCAATTCCCGTACTGGCTGAGAATTCCGAATTCTCCCTCTGTGTATCCGAACAGGCGCCGGAATGTGGCGACTAGGGGCTTTTCACAGTAACTTCATTGCAGTGTTAATGTAAGCCTACTTGTGACAATAAACAATTATTATTATAGTTGAGTCCCAATCCCAGACAGAGTCCTACACAAGTGCTCCGTAAAATATAGTTACAAGAGGAAACAGCACAAAGAGGTCATCAAAGATCAGCCATCTTCTCTGTGTCGGACACAACATTTTCTTTTTTATTCTTGAGCGTCGCAGGCTCCGCCAGCATTTATTGCCCATCCCTTGAGCGTCAACCACATTGTTGTAGGTCTGCAGTCACATGTAGGCCAGACCAGGTAAGGATCGCATCAGTGAACCAGATGGGTTTTTCCAACAATCGACAATGGTTTCGTTGTCATCATTAAACTTTTAATTCCAGATATTTTATTGAGTTTAGATTCCATCACATGCTTTGGTGGGATTTGAACCCGTGTCCCCAGATCATTATCCAGGCTTTGACAAAGGGTATTTCTGGACTCGAAACGTGAGCTCTTTTCTCTCCCTACAGATGCTGCCAGACTTGCTGAGATTTTCCAGCATTTTCTCTTTGGTTTCAGATTCCAGCATCCACAGTAATTTGCTTTTAATCCACTAAGTCAAATGTGCTACAGTTTTGCCTTCTTTCAAATGCATAATATGCTTGGGGTTGTGGTATAAACAAAAGAAAGGACAACTAGGAAGGTTATTGGCACAGAGGAGGAACAGAGTGAGACACGGGTAGCAGTAGTAATATAGGCCTCATGGCCCAGCAAAGCCACCTGACAAGATGGTCTGCCTTCAACCTTTAGTACTCTCTCCAATCTTTCTTCAGTTTACTACAGTCCATGTTCACAGCAAAGAACCTGGACTGCTGAGCGGGTGCGACCTCATCCCAAGGTTCAGGGCTGTTTTTGCAATTCCAGCTTAGATCAGGGTTTCAGAGAGCAAGCCGCAGGGGATACAGGCTTGCACCAAGACCTCCAGCTCCAACGAAGACAAACACAAGCTCAGGTGGATCTTGGCCTGTCAGATCATCAATCCCAACATGATACCTTTTCCCTATGCTCCCTCCGCCACTGCCATCCTCTGTCTGAGAGAAGTTAATGCCGTGACAAATTATATTGTTAAAGTTAAGAGAAATAGGTGATTAGTATTAATTGCCTTTGAGTACGTATAGATAGGCGATTAGTTAGGTTTCCTTTGACCTTTTGAACGTTGTTCGAAAGCCCAGGGGCCGTCACCCCTTGTTATTTTTGTTTAATGTACTGATTTTTGGTTTTATCAAAGAATGTATAAATAGGGGATAGCTGGGATACTGGGCTGTGAGGGTAAAACAAGTCAATAAACTCTCCCAATAAAGCAAGGTTTGATGAATTGGTTTGAGCTTTATCAACTGGCTTGGATCCTATTAACAGGAGGCTCTAGTGAGGCATAAACCAATTGGACAGAATGGCCCATTTGTGTGCGCTACAATTCTATGAATCGCGAAACAAACAGCATCCAAGTTGTCTAAAACGATTAACCATTTTAAGAAACAGAAGACCAGGACTTCAACATTCCCCAACAGTTAACGGTGCCCTGCATCTTCACAGAATGGTGAGATGCAGTAAGGGTACTACAGAGGCCATGGTTCTTCTGCAGTGACGGTGTTTTGCCAGTCATGTATCAGTTATGATGGAAATTTAGAGGGCAACTCTAATATTTTCACCTCCTTGCCTCTATCAACAGGAAAGTTTGAAAGCACCCCTGTGCACACTCATCATATGGGACTTTGGTTAATTAAAAACAGCTGGTTAGGCTGGATAACGTAGAAAAATGCCCCAAAGGACATCAGAGGAGCAACATGCACCACACTAATCAGTGAGTCACATAAGGTGACATTGGGAGAGGTGAAAGGGCTCATTTTAAAAGAGTGTCTTGAAGAAGGTCAAAGAGGAAAGAGAGGTTTGGGGAGGAAATAGGGCCAGCGCTTAGGGCCCAGACTGCTGAAGGTACAGATGCCAATGGTGGGGCAAAAGAATTTGGAAGATGCTCAAGAAGGACTGAACTGGAAGCCAGAAGAGCATTGGGACGAAAATCAGCAAGCCAATGTTTCAAAACCTTCGTTAAACCGTGTGGCTGGGCAGAGCTCTTGTTGAAGCTGCCACACAATTCAGGGTGAAATTAGTTAATGTTCAGTGGAGTGAGAACAGAGGTACTTGAATATTTAAACAAATTTTCAGGCCAACATTGCTCAGATCAAGTAGCCGAAGCGAGCAGATTTACACCCACAGCCTTTTTAGGGCAGATATTCAATTTGAACAATTGTCTGCGTAGCATGTGACCTTTCTGCAAAGGATTTGGAAGACCGCAGAAAGTTCCAAGATACAAACAAGATGGGAAAACTCACCGACGTCACATCTGAAACAGTTACACATACATATAGGGGCAAACTAGAAACAGCAGGTATTCAAAAAGCATAATAAATTTGACCAAATGTCAAATATTGGGGTCTGGAGGCAGGGGGCAAGTCTGGTGGCATTAGTATTGTCAAGATATCCCTGGTATCAAAGTAATTTTAAAATATTTACTCATACCGTGGGCTTCACTGGCAGAGTAAACATTTCTTGGCATTTCTTGATTGCCTTTGAGAAGGTGGCAGTGGTGCTGCCTTCTAACAGGCGAGCATGCTAGGCTAATTAGCGTCGTTGTGGTTCTGGAGTCACATGTAGGTCAGGCCGGGTAGCGATGGCAGATTGTCCCTCCCTGAAGTGAACCAGGTGAGGTTTTACAAGCATTCATAGATCATAGAATTTACAGTGCAGAAGGAGGCCATTCGGCCCATCGAGTCTGCACCGGCTCTTGGAAAGAGCACCCCACCCAAGATCAACACCTCCACCCTATCCCCATAACCCAGTAACCCCACCCAACACTAAGGGCAATTTTGGACACTAAGGGCAATTTATCATGGCCAATCCACCTAACCTGCACATCTTTGGACTGTGGGAGGAAACCGGAGCACCCGGAGGAAACCCACGCACACACGGGGAGGATGTGCAGACTCCGCACAGACAGTGACCCAAGTCGGAATCGAACCTGGGACCCTGGAGCTGTGAAGCAATTGTGCTATCCACAATGCTACTGTGCTGCCTGTAGTTACCCGCTCAGTAGTTACCCGCTCATTATTAGTAACATCTTATTCCAGATTTTTTAAATAGCTGATCCCAAGGAGGCATTTGAACCCGCGTCTTAGCCCAGGCCCAGATGTTATTTCTGTAGCATCGCACATCGAATTATAGTGTTGGGTCAGGGATAGGAATGGGGGGGGGGGGGGGGGGGCAAGAAATAGTAATGCTAACATTGATTGACACAGGTGGCCAGGTAGACATTTGATAACCATCCCTTGCAGGCCAGTTGGTTCATGGGTTTACTTGACATTGAAATTCGGCAGGGCGAAGTCCAAACAGGTTTTTGTTGGACATCTTCTCTCCTCTCTCCCCCCCTCTCCCCCCCCCCCCCCCCCCCCCCCAAGAAATACTCCCAACACTTTCAGCACCGTGCCCCTGAAACTTCACATGGCACAGCCTGCAGCCCAACAGGCCAGTGTTGAAATATCTATCTCTGAGGTGGTTTACAAAGTTCATTATTTGGTCTTCTCATGAAGAAGCTTTCCCACGTAACATACGCACTGTACTCAATGAGAGGTGAGGATGGCGCAACAAATAGAACACAAATAAGCACTGCTATTAAATTATTTCGCTCCATTCGCACCCCCACCCCCACACACACACGTACCACCCCTCCCCCTTGAGCTATCTTGCTGGGTAGTCCTGTTGGACTTACATCTCTCTATTCCCAAGAGGCTGGGAAGGAGACAGAAGGCCTCCTCACAGATCTTTCCCAATGTCATAACTCACCTCCGAGTCAGAAGGTGGAGGTTTCAAATCCTATTCCGGATGGTTGAGCACATAATCTCGGCCGAAACACGGGGCAGAAGAGGTGCTGGTCTTTCAGGGGAGATATTAAGCCGAGGGCCTGCCTTCTGCTCTCTCAAGTGGACAGACGATTCCCGGCGCTAACTTTGAAGAAGGGCAGGGAGCTCTCCAGTGTGTCCTTATCCCTCAACCTGCATCCCTAAAACAGATTGCCTGGTCAATATCATTGTGGGGCCTTACTGTGCACAAAGGGGCTGCTGTGCTTTCTACACTGCAACAGTAAAATACACTTCAAAAGTAGATGCTATGGACAGGCAACTCTTTATTTCTTTGGCCCTCTCCATCCTTACGGCGAACCTTTATATGACAGGAGGCGAAACTAACACCGCTATACGTTGGGATGATCAGATGATGCCACAGATTGACGACTCCAAATCTCAATCAAACTGCTCCAGGAAGATGTTGAACATGGACCCTGAATTATGGTCTGTTTCTGCATGGAGCATCCTATATCTAGGCACCTTGGAAACCTCTGCACCGTCAAAGGTAGGTTATAACATCCAAACTTTTGGTGTCATTTTATCTATAGCCTGCACTATGTGGGGGAAGCCTCACAATGATAATGGCCAGGCAATGTGTTTTAGGGACGCAGGTTGACGGGTACAGTGGTATTGTCACTGGACTAGTAATCTAGAGACCCAGAATAATGATCTGTGGACCTGGGTTCCAATCCCAACATGGCAGGTGATGGAATTTAAACTCAATTAACTATCTGGAATTAAAAAGTCCAATGATGACCATGAAATCATTGTCGAATGTCGAAAAAAAACATCTGTTTCACTAATGTCCATTAGGGAAGGAAATCTGCCGTCCTTACCTGGTCTGGCTCACATGTGACTCCAGACCCACAGCAATGACTCTTAACTGCCCTCTCAAGGGCAATTAGTGTTAGGCAATAAATGCTGGCACAGTCTGCGACGCCCACATTCCACGAACAAATAAAAAGAAATGGTGCACCTTTTGAAATCCTCAAAGCACTTCACTGCCAATAATGCATTTTTGAAGTATAACCGATGCGGTAAAGGAATATAATAATCTTTATTAGTGTCACAAGTATGCTTACATGAACACTGCAATGTTGCTGTGAATACTGTCAGTTATATTCACACAGAAAGATCCCACAAACTCTAAATGAGATGCGCAATCTCTTGAATTTGCCATTGGCAGTGTTGGGTGAGGGATGAATGCTGGTCGGGACATGAGGCGAACCGCCTGGTCTTTTCTTCAAACAGGGCTAAGGAACCTTTCCATCTCAACAGGTAGACTGGGGCTTAACTGAACATCTGATCTAAATGATGGTGCCTCTGGCAATGTCGCACTCTTTGGTGCTGTTGTGTACTGAGTGTCGCTCATGCGACCTTTTAGGAAACTGTAGAAACAGTAAATTATCCTGTTCCAGTCATCAAACCTTGGGGTTTAAAATATTGTCTTGAATAACATAATTAAGACACTAGAGGAAGATTAACTGCCGAGATTTAACTGCAGAGATACAAGTAGGGTTTCCATCGGGGCCTAAAGGTTTCTCATATCAAAGGTGGTTCTTCACCTTTAGCAACAAAGATCAGGTCTCTCCCATTTGTTTTTATTTAAAGTATCCAATTCTTTTTTTCCCCCGCAATTAAGGGGCAATTTAGCGTGGCCAATCCACCTAACACTATGCATCTTTGGGTTGTGGGGGTAGGCACAGGGAGAATGTGCAAACTCCACACGGTCAGTGACTCGGGGCCAGGATTGAACCTGGGTCCTCGGTGCCATGAGGCAGCAGTGCTAACCAGTGCGCCACCATCCCCCCTCCTCTCTCTATGGTTATATCATATACTAAAATACACCTACTTTGGATACAGATGCAATCCATCTCATGCTTCCTTTGGACTAACCCTAACTTAAACTAAATCTAGCGTGACATAGAATCATAGAAGTTTACAGCATGGAAACAGGCCCTTCGGCCCAACCAGTCCATGCTGCCCAGTTTTTACCTTTAAGCTAGTCCCAGTTGCCCGCACTTGGCCCATAACCCTCTATACCCATCTTACCCATGTAACTATGTAAATGCTTTTTAAAAGACACAATTGTACCCGCCTCTACTACTACATGTGAGCTTGTTTTCACACAGGACTGGAAGCGGCTGTATCATGCTCCAATCCTTCTCAGTTTATCCTGTCTCAGGACTTTTCCATGACAAATCTATTTAACCCTAACACTGCCAAGTGACTCTGGTCACCATGACATCTCTTCTGGGCGTTTTACCAGTTCTGCAGCTAATCACGTGCTACTAACCATCTCATGGCATTCCCTACCCGTGTCAAGATGTCAGCTTCTAACATCTGACATTTCCTTCCAGGCTCGAGCTTGGAACCTTCTGGGAGTACCTCCAACTGATAGCGAGGGACCGGACTGAGCATTTCAAGGAATCTATTACGGACTGTTCCGCCAGCATGTGGAGGTTTTAAAAAATCCCAACTGAAATGCAACAATCTGGGAATTCTGTGAGGCTGATCTGCTGACAAATCTGTCAGGAAGAAAGGGCACACTTAATGTTAATAGTACAGAGGCAGGGAGAAGAGACAGCCAGAATAGAGAACAAGTCAAAGAAATGAGAAAGTGAAAGAGAGTGTGTTAGAGAGAGAGAGAGAGAGAGGAGACGAGAGAGAGAGTGCGAGGGCGAGAGAGAGAGGGAGAGAGAGGAAGAGGGCGAGAAAGAGAGAGAGAGTGCGAGAGTGAGAGAGGGCGAGAGAGAGAGAGGGCGAGAGAGAGAGGGTGAGAGGGGGAAAGGGTGAGAGAGTGCGAGAGAGCGAGGGCAAGAGAGGGAGAGAGAGTGCGAGAGAGATAGAGAGGGTGAGAGAGAGAGCGGGAGAGACAGAGAGAGCGCGAGAATGAGAGGGCGAGAGAGTGAGAGGGCGCAATAGAGGGCGAGAGAGAGTGAGAGAGGGCGAGAGAGGGCGAGAGAGGGCGAGAGAGGGCGAGAGAGGGCGAGAGAGGGCGAGAGAGGGCGAGAGAGGGTGAGAGAGAGAGAGAGGGCATGAGAGTGAGAGGGCGAGAGAGCGAGGGTGAGAGAGAGAGGGTGAGAGAGAAGGCGTGAGGGCGAGAGGGAGGGAGAGAGAGAGAGAGAGAGAGCGAGAAAGAGAGAGAGAGTGAGAGAGAGAGAGTGAGAGAGAGAAGGCGACAGAGAGTGCGAGAGAGAGCGAGAGGGAGAGAAAGCGAGAGGGAGAGAGCGAGAGGGAGAGCGCGAGAGAGAGGCGGGTGAGAGAGGGTGAGAGAGAGGGTGAGAGAGCAGGCGAGAGAGGGAGAGAGAGAGAAGGCAAGAAACAGAGAGGGCTGGCGAGA
The DNA here is from genome assembly GCF_047496885.1 of Scyliorhinus torazame. Lineage (NCBI taxonomy): Eukaryota > Metazoa > Chordata > Chondrichthyes > Carcharhiniformes > Scyliorhinidae > Scyliorhinus > Scyliorhinus torazame. The sequence continues at coordinate 101,407,862 of NC_092728.1, read as the reverse complement.
GACAGAGAGAGGGTGGGTGAGAGAGACAAAGGGCGGGCGAGAGAAAGAGAGGGAGAGAGGGTGAGAGCGAGAGAGAGGGGACAAGAGAGCGGGCGAGGGAGGGGCGAGAGGGAGGGCAAGAGAGAGGGCATGAGAGAGAGAGGGCGAGAGAGAGAGAGGGCAGGTGAGAGAGAGAGAGGGCGGGCAAGAGAGACAAAGGGCGGGCAAGAGAAAGAGAGAGGGTGGGCGAGAGAGAGATGGTGAGAGTGAGAGAGAGGGGGGAGAGAGAGAGAGGGCATGAAAAAGGGTGAGAGAGAGAGGGCGAGAGAGAGTGGGTCAGAGAGAGAGAGAGGGCATGAAAAAGGGTGAGAGAGAGAGGGCGAGAGAGAGAGGGCGAGAGAGAGGGCGAGAGAGAGAGGGCGAGAGAGAGAGGGCGAGAGAGAGAGAGGGCGAGAGAGAGAGAGGGCGAGAGAGAGAGGGCGAGAGAGAGAGAGAGGGCGAAAGAGAGGGCAAGAGAGAGAGAGGGCGAGAGAGAGAGAGGGGGAGAGAAAGAGGGCGAGAGAGAGAGAGAGAGGGCGAGAGAGAGAGAGAGAGGGGTGAGAGAGAGAGCGAGAGGGCGAGAGAGAGGGGGAGAGAGAGAGGGTGAGAGAGAGAGGGCGAGAGAGAGAGAGGGCGAGAGAGAGAGAGGGCGAGAGAGAGAGAGAGGGCGAGAGAGAGAGCGAGGGCGAGAGAGAGGGCGAGAGAGAAAGAGAGAGGGCGAGAGAGAGAAAGAGAGAGGGCAAGAGAGGGCGAGGGCGAGAGAGAGAGAGGGCGAGAGAGAGAGAGCGCGAGTGAGGGCGAGAACGAGAGAGGGCGAGAGAGAGCGAGGGCGAGAGAGAGGGTGAGAGAGAGAGAGGACGACGGAGAGGTGGAGGGCGACGGAGAGGTGGAGGGCGACGGAGAGGCGGAGGGCGACGGAGAGGCGGAGGGAGACGGAGAGGCGGAGGGAGACGGAGAGGCGGAGGGAGACGGAGAGGCGGAGGGAGACGGAGAGGCGGAGGGAGACGGAGAGGCGGAGGGAGACGGAGAGGCGGAGGGAGACGGAGGGGCGGAGGGAGACGGAGGGGCGGAGGGAGACGGAGAGGCGGAGGGAGACGGAGAGGCGGAGGGAAACGGAGAGGCGGAGGGAGACGGAGAGGCGGAGGGAGACGGAGAGGCGGAGGGAGACGGAGAGGCGGAGGGAGACGGAGAGGCGGAGGGAGACGGAGAGGCGGAGGGAGACGGAGAGGCGGAGGGAGACGGAGAGGCGGAGGGCGACGGAGAGGCGGAGGGCGACGGAGAGGCGGAGGGCGACGGAGAGGCGGAGGGCGACGGAGAGGCGGAGGGAGACGGGGAGGAGGAGGGAGACGGAGAGGTGGAGGGAGACGGAGAGGCGGAGGGAGACTTAGAGGCGGAGGGCGACGGAGAGGCGGAGGGAGACGGAGAGGGGGAGGGCGACGGAGAGGTGGAGGGAGACGGGGAGGTGGAGGGAGACGGAGAGGCGGAGGGAGACCGAGAGGCGGAGGGAGACGGAGAGGCGGAGGGAGACGGAGAGGCGGGGGGAGACGGGGAGGTGGAGGGAGACGGAGAGGCGGAGGGAGACGGGGAGGTGGAGGGAGACGGAGAGGCGGAGGGAGACGGAGAGGTGGAGGGCGACGGAGAGGTGGAGGGAGACGGAGAAGTGGAGGGAGACGGAGAGGTGGAGGGAGACGGAGAGGCGGTGGGAGACGGAGAGATTGAGGGAAACGGAGAGATAGAGGGAATCAGAGAGATAGAGGGAGACAGAGAGATAGAGGGAGACAGAGAAAAGGAGAGAGAGAGAGAGAGAGAGGAGGGAGGCAGATAGAAGGAAGAAGACAGAGAGAAGGAGGGAGTCAGAGGGATGGAGGGAAACGGGGAGAAGAAGGAAGTCGAAAGTGGGAGGGAGAGAGTGAGAGAGAGTGAGAGAGAGCGCAATCAGAGGTAGTTCGAGGGGCAGTGAGAGACAAAGGAAGAGAGATATAGTGGCTAGAGGTACGGAGAGGCTTCGGCATGGAATTCCAGAGCTTAAGGAGTCGGCAGCTGAAGTATGTTGCTTACATTTTGTCTCAAAGAAAAAGCCTAAGTAGAGTTCGGACAAAGTAGTTAATTGCTTCTCAAAGGTAAACATTTTATAAATAAAGCTGGAGGATAAATATCTCCAGGATGTCAACATAATTGTTCCTATTTGAAACATGTTCAAACGTCTCCTGCCGAGATTCTGAAATACAGACTCCCTCATTTTCTCTCTCCGTGTTGGGTAAGGGCAAGGTCACTGTCTGTCTGTAGATTAGCAATTTACCATACTGACACACGGCAGCACGGAGATATCCATTCCGGCCGTGTTAGTGAGAATATTTGCAGTAATTCTGTTACACTAGTGAGAACTTTTACAAAAATTTAATATGATACAGGTTTCTTACACCCAAAGCCCATTGCTCCCACAAACCATGCATAAATCTACTCTCCCACCAAGTTCATCCAACTTATTCAGTCCCTGAGCAAGGCAGTGAGCTGTAAGGAGCACCTATAGAACGGTAAACTCTTCAAATTTCCACAATCCACAAAATGAACCCTCATGAAACTTTTGTGTAACAATTTTGCGTTACACACATTCTCCCCATCTCACCCCCACAACCCAAAAAGATACACAGGATAGGTGGATTGGCCATGCTAAATTGTCCATTAATTGGGGGGAAAAAAAAGAATTGGGTACTCTAAATTTATATTAAAAAATCAATCTGGCGTTACAACGCATACTGGTTGGGCGGCACGGTAGCACAGTGGTTAGCACTGTTGCTTCACAGCGCCAGGGTCCCAGGTTCGATTCCCGGCTTGGGTCACTGTCTGTGCGGAGTCTGCTCGTTCTCCCCGTGTCTGCGTGGGTTTCCTCCGGGTGCTCCGGTTTCCTCCCGAAAGACGCGCTGTTAATAATTTGGACATTCTGAATTCTCCCTCTGTGCACCCGAACAGGCGCCGGAGTGTGGCGACTAGGGGATTTTCACAGTAACTTCATTGCACTGTTAATGTGAGCCTACTTGTGACACTAATAAAGATTATTATTATTACGGTACAAACCTGCTGCCTCTGTACAGTACTGACTAACGAGCCCAGGTAACTGTAAAATGGCTCATTCACATTGCAAGTCTGGCAACATTGGTAAAATTTGAACTTTTAATTTGAGGTATGAAGGAGGAAGATCATTTCGTTGATATTAATTAATCCTTCCAGAAATATCGTGGAATTTTTTTTTAGGGTCCATACTGCCACTGTTCTTATCTCCGAATCTCCTGCACACATTGATAACCCTGTGGAAATCTTCCCAGTGCCAATCGCAAATCTACCTTTTACAAACTCGAACCTATACTACACCCGCTACAACCAAAATAATGTTGAGGGTCCTGGCAAATCAGAGCTTTATTGGGTTATTTTTCTTTTATTCTTTTCTGGGATGTAGGTGTCACTGGCAAAGCCAGAGTTTGCTGCCCGTCCCTAATCGCCCTTGAGCGGAGCGGCTGACCACAACATTTCAGAGGGTCAATTAAGAGTCAATCGCAATGCTGTGGGTCTGGAGTCACATGTAGGCCAGACCGGGTAAGGGGGACAGATTTCCTTCCCGAGAAGGACATCGGTGAACCAGGTGGGTTTTTCCTGACAACCGGCAAAGGTCTCCTGCTCACTCGTTTTCAATTCCAGATTTATTCATCTAATTTCAAATCCATCAGCTGCCTTGGCGGGATATGAACTCCCAGAGCAAGAGCCTGGGCTTCTGGATTACAAGCACGGTAGCACAGTGATTAGCACAATTGCTTCACAGCTCCAGGGTCCCAGGTTCGATTCCCGGCTTGGGTCATTATCTGTGCGGAGACTGCACGTCCTCCCCGTGTCTGCGGGGGTTTCCTCCGGGTGCTCCGGTTTCCTCCCACAGTCCAAAGATGTGCAGGTTAGGTGGATTGGCCATGATAAATTGCATCTTAGTTTCCAAAATTGCCCTTCGTGTTGGGTGGGGTTACTGGGTTATGGGGATAGGTGGAGGTGTGCGGTTGAGTAGGGTGATCTTTCCAAGAGCCGGTGCAGACTCGATGGGCCGAATGGCCTCTTTCTGCCCTGTAAATTCTATGAATTCTATGAAATAAGTCCAGCAAACATAAGACGTAGGAGCAGAAGTAGGCCATTCGGCCCATCGAGTCTACACCACCATTCAATGAGATCAGCGACGTTACTACTGAACGAACGTCTCCACCTCCCCCACTTAGCAAAGTTGAAGAACCAGGTTAATTCCATACACTAGGTTGCCTCAATATGTAAAATCAGCTCCAAAATCTACATCATGCTGAAAAATGCCTTGAAAGATAATAAATAAATATTCTACCTCAATTCTCACCGACTGCAGTTCCAGTGTGCAGGAGCATTAATCAGGAGGGGGGCTCAACCTTGGTCAATGCTTGGCTGGCCTGCGAGATCTACTCTTCTATTGGGAGAGAACGATCGGCTTCCAATCTCGAGATTCCTTCTTCCACAGTCAAAACAACGCAGAAGGTTGAAGCCTGAAGGAACGACTGCACGCAAGAGGCAGGCGGACCCCGATTAGGAGCCGACATCCGAATCTAGCAGCGTGGTTGAACTTTGAGACCTGCACACCTGCACAACCCGTTTCTAAAATTGATACACTACCACCTGCTCGACCTTAATGGGCTGCTTCTCTTGCAAAACGCTCAGAGAAAGGTTTTGGGATGGGAGAATGGTGCGAGATAAATCTCAAGCTGTGTCCAGCTGCAGCAAAATAAAGTCAGTTTTGTCCCTCTGTCAACAATGAAAGTTGAGGAAATTAAAATCGTCCTGGGTGGAGTGATTGCAGGCAGTGCTTTGAAAGCAGGCAAACTATTGATTAAGTGACATAGTGTAAAAGGAAAGCAGGCACTGATCTCGTAATGCGCTCATGAAAGCATTTTTCAGTTCTATTTTAAGATCTAGTGGTTGTGTATAACGTTAAGGAACGCTACTAGGTTAGCATCAACAATCTCCTCTATTTAAAAAAAAATTTAGAGTGCCCAATATATTTTTTTCAATTAAGGGGCAATTTAGCACGGCCACGGTAGCATTGTGGATAGCACAATTGCTTCACAGCTCCAGGGTCCCAGGTTCGATTCTGGCTGGGGCCACTGTCTGTGCGGAGTCTGCACGTCCTCCCCATGTCTGCGTGGGTTTCCTCCGAGTGCTCCGGTTTCCTCCCACAGTCCAAAGATGTGCAGGTTAGGTGGACTGGCCATGATAAATTGCCCTTAGTGTCCAAAAATGCCCTTAGTGTTGGGTGGGGTTACTGGGTTATGGGGAGGTGGTGTTGACCTTGGGTAGGGAGCTCTTTCCAAGAGCCGGTGCAGACTCGATGGGCCGAATAGCCTCCTTCTGCACTGTAAATTCTATGAAATCCAGCTAGCCTGCACATCTTTGGGTTGTGGGGGCGAAACCCACGCAAACATGGGGAGAATGTGCAAACTCCACACCGACAGTGACCCAGAGCCAGGATCGAACCTGGGACCTCGGCGCCGTGAGGCAGCTGTGCTAACCACTGCGCCACCATGCTGCCCCAACAATCTCCTCGATATATATATTTTTTCCCCCCAAACTGCACGATAAATAGTTGCGCCTTCTGTGTAGGACCCATGGTTTTCTTCCTTCAGGAAAGGTTCACCACGTCAAACAATTCCAAAATCCAAGCTCACACGAGAGAAGTAAAGCATGAGCAAAATCTCTTTGGAAAAACTGTCCCGGAAATTACAGCCATCAAACCTGATGTCCAGCACCCACAGAGTGTGATCATTAACACTCAAATTTAAGTGGATTGAGAGAAACAGCCTTCACAATGCACAAAGTTACTGATCTTCCCCTGGGAAGGTACCTCATGACCGTCTCATTGACACTTGAATAATAATAATCTTTATTGTCACAAGTAGGCTTACACTGCAATGAAGTTACTATGAAAAGCCCCTAGTCGCCACATTCCGGCGCCTGTTCGGGTCGACAGAGGGAGAATGTCCAATTCACCTAACAGCACGCCTGCGCGCAAATACCTCCTCAACCCTCAAATCAAGTGCCCTGCACAACACCGGGGTCCAACCGAACAACAGTCCAAATGACCACAAGTCGCTCTCTCAACAGCGCTGCCCACAACATCAGCCTTGCAAAGATTTTCTTTCAAAACGAACCCAATTACAAACAGAAGTTCCCACCACGGGTCCACTGGCTGTTTCAGTACCGTCCCATCGGGGCCAGCGTTTCGTCTCCTCAAACCAACATTTCCAACATAACAAAGATTCAAGTGCAACGTGTCGAGTTTTACTTTGAAAGGGAGAGGACAATGCAAGGGCAGCTCTTAAAATCAAGTTAAAAACATAGCAGAGTGTGGCTTTACGGCTCACTTAACATTCTCTGCATAGTTATGCCACAACTTCAACTTAAAACGAATGTTTGTCCCAAGCCTCCGAATGCCTATGGAAAATATTCAATCTGCACCAGCTTCCTCTTCGTCACATTCTATTTGCCTAAAAACAGCACACACATCAGCCCTGTTATTCGGCACTCTCGCCGAGTGCCCAGTTACCCATTCCAATATTTGCTCAACTCCCACAAGCTTAAAAAGTCACAGCTATTGCCCTCTGTACCCACCTGTACCACAGCAGTTCGACTCCGCAGGTCAGTCACGTCTTGGGTGTGTTGAAATGCATTCAATAACAGCATGAAGAGAAAACGCTGATAAGAGAGCGAGAGGGCGAGGAACGTACTTTCTTCAAACCAGTTTCACAGGCAGCACAAGCCACCTGCCGCAGCCGCTAACAGTGACAGATTGGCGCGATCCTCCGAAATATCGCCGGCCGCTTCCATCTTTGCGAATCCGCCTATCCGGCAAATGAGCTGAAGGAGGTCCAGAGCCACCTTTTAAACAACTTGCATTAAAAAAATTCAAGCTCCACCCCGCCCCCCCCCTGAGGTTTTCAGCATGCTAATGAGATCTCTGCGTCCGTCACGCATGCTTGAGCACAATCTGGCCACTCTGTGACGGGCTTCTCGGGTGCAGCCTGTGGTGTCCACTGTGCAAGGAATTCAACGCTGAAGCAACATCGCTGCACTCTAATAGCACGGGAATAAAGTGCGACAGGGACACTGATGTGAATGTGTCCCCCCAACACATCACTCGGCGACTGACAAGCCCAGGGAAATGAAATTGAAAGGATTTCCAAGTTTAATAATTTCTCCAGGTTCTTGCAAGAAAAATACATTCGCCAAGTGCTTCATTTGACGTGCAAGCCAGAGGGAATGCAGAGGGAAACTGTTCACAAAGTCCCATAAAGAGCAATAAATTCAGTGACAATTCATCTGCTTTTGGTTCTGTTGGCTCAAGTTCAACATATTACCATAACGAACAATCGGCAGTGTTCACTGCTCGTGAGCATATTGCAGTATGCATAACCAAAGCACAGGGATCAAAGATCCCTGGTTCAATCATAGAATCCCTACAGTGCAGGAGGTGGCCATTCAGCCCATCAAGTCTGCACCAACCTCCGAAGGAGAATTCCACCCAGACACCGCACCCCCCCCCCCCCCCCCCACAATAACCCCACGGCCAAACCAACCAATCTGCACATCTTGGACATCAAGCGGCAATTTAGCCTGGCCAATCATCTTTGGACTGTGGGAGGAAACCGGAGCACCTGGAAGAAACCCTCGCAGACACGGGGAGAACATGCAAACTCCACACAGGCAGTCACCCAAGGCCGGAACCGAATCCGGGTCTCTGGCGCGGCAAGGCGGCGGTGCTAACCACTGTGCCACTGTTCCCCGGGCCACGCTCAGCTTTTGTGACGCGGTAGCCCCAAATTGGGTTCAAAGCCCCCAAGGCAAGGAAAGGATTATGTAAACACCATGTGGTCACTGGATAGACATATGGACGATAAGGGAATAGTGTAGATGGGCTTTCATCATAGATTATCATCATAGAATTTACAGTACAGAAGGAGGCCATTCGGCCCATCAAGTCTGCACCGGCTCTTGGAAAGAGCACCCTACCCAAGGTCAACACCTCCACCCTATCCCCATAACCCAGTAACCACACCCAACACTAAGGGCAACTTTGGACACTAAGGGCAATTTATGGCCAATCCACCTAACCTGCACATCTTTGGACTGTGGGAGGAAACCGGAGCACCCGGAGGAAACCCACGCACACACAGACTCTGCACAGACAGTAACCCAAGCCGGAATCGAACCTGGGATCCTGCTGGTTAGAGCGGTTTCACAGGTCGGCGCAACATCGAGGCCGAATGGCCTGTACTGCGCTGTAATGTTCTATGTTCTATGAGCCAAGGGTACCTCTTTACCACTGCTCTCCAGTGACCACCTCAACCTTCAGGTTACTGCATTGTTTGCTGGCAAAGAATATATTGGCCTTGGAGTGGGTGCAGTACAGATGCATCAGAATAATGCCGGGAGTAAAAGATTTAATTATGAGGACAGAGATTCGACTTATATTTCCTCGAGTATAGAAGACTGAGGGGTGATATAATCTAGGTGTTTAAGATGATTGAAGGGTTGGATAGATAGAATCGATTTCCTCTGATGGGAGCATCCCAAACTGTTACCTCTAAAAAAACTGTTGGGGTCAAGTGAAAGTTTCAAAATTGAGATTGATGGATTTTTGTTAGGCAAAAACTGACAGATGGAGTTAAGGTACCATTCAGCTATGATCTCACAAATGGTGGAATATTAGAACATAAGAACTAGGAGCAGGAGTAGGCCATCTGGCCCCTCGAGCCTGCTCCGTCATTCAATGAGATCATGGCAGATATTTTGTGGACTCAGCTCCACTTTCCGGCCCGAACACCATAACCCTTAATCCCTTTATTCTTAAAAAAACTATCTATCTTTATCTTAAACACATTTAATGAAGGAGCCTCAACTGCTTCACTGGGCAGGGAATTCCATAGATTCATTGAATAAAGGGAGGGGAATGGCCTCCTGGCCTCCTTCTGTTCCTATCTTTCTTGATTCAATCTTGATTCATCCAAAATTGGCACTCCATCCATTACCTTAAACACTCACTCCCTCCACTACCGGCGTACAGCATCAGCCGTGTACACCGTGTATACAGCCGTGTATAAGATGCACTGCAGCAACTCACCAAAGCTCCTTCCAAACCCACAACCTATCCAATCTACAAGAGCAAGGGCAGCAGATGTTTGGAAACACCACCACCTTCAAGTTCCTTCCACGTCACTCACCACCCTGACTTAGAAATATATCGCCGATCCTTCATTGTCACTGGATCCCAAATCCTGCAACTCCCTCCCTAACAGCTCTCTGGGTGTACCTAAACCAGATGGACTGCAGCAATTCGGGAAGGCAGCTCCCCACCGCTTTCTCAAAGGGCAATAAGATGCCTGCAGCCACCCGCTCCTCCCCCACCACCTGGTAAATTAATTAATATTTGAATAATGCACATAACTATTTCACCATCCACTACACCACTTCAATAAATCTCGCTCTGGAGACATGCTGCTGCTCAGTTCCATTTCCTTCACATGGCTTGTAAGAACTTTGAAGGGGTTATAATTTGGACATAAAGAGAAGGGCGGCACGGTGGCACAGTGGTTAGCACTGCTGCCTCACGGCTGCGAGGTCCCAGGTTCGATCCCGGATCACTGGAGTTTGAACATTCTCCCCGTGTCTGCGTGGGTTTTGCCCCCACAACCCAAAGACGTGCAGGGTAGGTGGATTGGCCATGCTAAAATTGCCCCCTTAATCGGAAAATAAACGGATACTCTAAATTCTTTTAATTTTAAATATTTTGGACATGAAGAGAAGTGAATGTCTTGCCAAATGTATGACGCCACACCACCAAATCAATCCACACTTTACAAAACTGGCGTTAAGATGGTAGAATATAAAACGCAATATTAAAGTAAAAATGGGCGAAAACCAAAAATACTGCCACAAAGACGAAAAGTGGCAATTCGATGAAAACCGAAAACAGTTCCAGCAATCTGAAACTTCTTGGTCTGTGATTCCAGTACACGAGGGAGACGCAGGGGAGATGCGACTCGGAAGGGTAATTCCTGCGAACTCTGCATCAAATCAATTGGATCCACCTGAACCACTTGTGCTCAAAACGATCCATTCTGCCCATAAAACCTGAACGAGGCTTTTCTGCAGAATATTTTCATTCGCTTAAATTGTCAACGAAATGGAAATGCAATAAAGCGTGCGAATGCCAACCCTTATGTATGACAGCTGGCTTTTGTTTTCTTAAAAGAAATATATGATTCTACATGTCGATCACGTCCTGATCTGTGCCACGTGGTCTTGGGGAGGGACGCATGCCGATTCTGTCCAAGGTGGGAGGGAAACAAGAAAGAGTCAATTTGAACCACCTGCACTCTCCTTCATGGTGACGATTGATGGAGATGCAGAGTCAGGCCATTGGGCCGCACAGCACAGCAGCAGGCCATTCGGCCCATCAAGCCTGCGCTGGTGGGGAGATCCACTCAATTAATAGCACGCCTGCTCTTTTCTCGTGGTCTTGCAAATAATTACGTTTCACATATTTATACCTTTTGAAAGTTACTGTTATAACTCTGCTTCCTCCACCCTTTCAGCGAGTGCATTCCAGATCATAACAGCTTACTGCAAATAAAATATTCCCATCTCCTTCGCTGGTTCCTTAGCAAATTACCTTCAATTTTCACCTATTATTTATCCTTGCCACTTTCTCCCCATCTGCTCTGCCAAGTCCCTCCATTTTCAACAATCCTATCACATTTCCCATTAACCCTACCTCTGTTAAACTTCCCTACCCATCATCTCAGTTTTACAATATTGCATAAAACTGGGAAAGAAAGGAGGTCCTAATAATAATAATCATTATTAGTGTCACAAGTTGGCTTATATTAACACTGCAATGAAATGAAAATCGCTTATTGTCACAAGTAGGCTTCAAATGAAGTTACTGTGAAAAGCCCCTAGTCGCCACATTCCGGCGCCTGTTCGGGGAGGCCTTACGGGAATGGAACTGTGCTGCTGCCCTGCCTTGGTCTGCTGTCAAAGCCAGCGATTTAGCCCTGTGCGAAACCAGCCCCAATGAAGTTACTGTGAAAATCCCCTAGTCGCCACATTCCGGCACCTGTTCGGCTACACGGAGGGAGAATTCAGAATGTCCAATTCACCTAACAGTACGTCTTTCGGGACTTGTGGGAGGAAACCGGAGCACCCGGAGGAAACCCACGCAGACACGGGGAGAACGTGCAGACTCCGCGCAGACAGTGACCCAAGCCGGGAATCGAACCTGGGACTTTGGCACTGTGAAGCAACAATGCTAACCACTGTGCTACCGTGCCGCCGACATTAAGTATATTTTGAAAATAGTTGGCATGCACTACCTACAGCTCTATGTTTTGTTTTGGACCAAGGTGTGACATTCGCTTCGCTCAACTGTCGATCTTAGCAACGACCTCTTTCACAATTTAAAGTTGGAATGTTCCCGTGATCATTTGATGGGCAAAGTTATTTTCCCCCCAGCACTTTTCCAATTCAGTTTGGTATTCCACAATGCACATTGACGGCCCTCGCTCATGGCCGCGTGGCAGAACAATCCCAATACTTGAGGCTTGCATCAAAATAAGTGCCGTCTTTCTCAGCAGCTTTAGTTACAAGAATGATGCAGTGACCAACCTGGTATTAACACTTCAGGATTTTGTGCTGATTTTAAATGAGATGCAACCTGGCCCCCTCACCTCCAGAGTTCAGTGGGCGACTGTGGTAGCTCGCACACCGCGGCTACATTGCACCCGTGCGGTTTACTCAGACCGCTGCCGCATGGAGAACAACCAACGCGGATGCGCCTGTCTCTTAAATTATCGAAGAGCAGGAAGGGAACACAGTGGTTAGCACTGTTGCTTCACAGCACCAAGGTCCCAGGTTCGATTCCCGGCTGGGGTCACTGTCTGTGCGGAGTCTGCCCGTTCTCCCCATGGCTGCGTGGGTTTCCTCCGGGTGCTCCGGTTTCCTCCCACAGTCCAAAGATGTGCAGGTTAGGTGGATTGGCCACGCTAAATTGTCCTTAGTGTCCAAAAAGGTTAGGTGAGGTTACTGGGCTGCGGGGATAGGGTGCAGGTGTGGGCTTAAGTATGGTGTTCTTTCCAAATGGCCTCCTTCTGCACTGTAAATTCTATGATTCTATGAACTCCCACAAGCAACGATGTTATAATTAGCAGGTAACCTGTTTTTAGTGATGCTGACTGATACTGGTTGGGCGAATACCCCTGATCTGCCATGAAATCTTTTACATCCATCCGAAATGGCAGGCGGGGCTTCAGTTAAATATCTCACCCCAAAGATGGCTCCTCAGATAGTGAGGCTGTTCCGCAATACTACAATGTCAAGCTTGATTATGGGTTCAAGTTTCAAGTGCGACTTAACCCCACAACCTTAGTCTCAAAGGTTAAAGTTCTACCCATTGAGCTGTGGTTGACACTGCTAAATGGAACAGCCAAAACATTCATTCAGCCCCAACAACGATACCAACATGAAAACCAACCACCAGTGCTGTACAAAACACCACCATTGAACTACATGGAAACCATGGATACAGACCGTTCTGCTTAACCAGCCTGTGTTGGGACTGGTGCAGCATTGATTGAGACATCATCTAGTTTAGTGTATATGTGGCATGTTCTTGCAAAGTATTGATTGAGAGAGAGAGAGAGCCTTGTGTAATGGAAGCAATAACACAGACCGTAGAATTTACAGTGCAGAAGGAGGCCATTCAGCCCATTGAGTCTGCACCGGCCCTTGGAAAGAGCACACTACTTAAACCCTTGCTTCCAACCCAGTCCCCGTAACCCAGTAACTCCACCTAACCTTTTGGACACTAAGGGCAATTTAGCATGGCCAATCCACCTAACCTGCACATCTTTGGACTGTGGGAGGAAACCGGAGCACCCGGAGGAAACCCACGCACACACGGGAGAAAGTGCAAACTCCACACAGTCACCTGAGGCCAGAATCAAACCCGGTATCTGGAGCTGTGAGGCAATGGTGCTAACTACTGTGCTACTCTGTCGCCCTGCAAACTCCCCACAGGCAGGCGTTTAGGAGTTTAACCTTCCTATACGTCCATGCAGTTCCTGGGCGGTTCTTTTTCATTTGGAGCTATATCATTCCATGATCATGTATCAACGTACCGACCATTCCAACAAAAGTGGGAATTTAAAAGAGGTGACGCAGAAACTGAACGGCAAAGATCTCCGGTGCTACAAATATAGCTTTCAGTCCATCGCAGTACCCAATGGAGAGTACAGGAACATGTACGTTATCCTCCAGGCCCACTACTCTCACGTGACAACCTTTACTAAGTAACCTGCCAGTCTGTATGGGTCAATTGTGTAGTGTATTGTTCACTGACACATAATGGCTGAATGATCTATTGCAAGAATCAATGACCCTCTTTCGGGTTCAACAGATTTGCACAATGGGGTGATCAGTAATTGAACAAGTGCTTTGAAGCACTGCAACGCAAATTTTATTTCACGCACAATCCCAAATAACTGAAGGAGCAGAGGATTACTAGAACAAGTGAGCAGATGGCGCCATTAACAGTATAATATTACTTGTTTTTCTGATTGTATTTTACTGATTCCGCTACATTAGAACAAGGTAGCACCTCCAAGTTAATTCTTTCCAACCTTTGACACAGCACGCTTGGTTGACTGGCTCCCAAACCACAGTCAATTCTACGTTGCCACAGAAAGAAAGACTTGCATTTGCATAGAACCAGCAGTGACTCAGGACCTCTCAAAGCCCTTCAGTCGATGAAGTGCTTTTGAAGTAGACCTGCTGCTGTTGCAATGTCAGAAATGCGGCAGGCAATTTGCACGCAGCAATCTCCCACAAACTGCAATGAGATTAACTGCGGGAGGAAAGCCCCTATCCTCTTCTTCAAAATGGGGTGCTTTGCATTCACACGATGGGGGCAGCTGGTTAAATTAGAGTAACGTTACCGGGACTGATGCTGCATTCTAGCCCCTGCGGCGTCCACCATTCATGGAAGGCAAGCTTTTCTTCATGATATTTTTGGAAAACAGAACGTAAACCGATTAACTAATTAAAGGGGCCTGCTGGGGCGGCAAGGTGGCGCAGTGGTTAGCACTGCTTCCTACAGCACTGAGGACCCGGGTTCGAATCGCGGCCCTGCGTCACTGTCTGTGCGGAGTTTGCACATTCTCCCCGTGTCTGCGTGGGTTTCGCCCCCACAACCCAAAGATGTGTAGGTTAGGTGGATTGGCCACGCTAAATTGCCCCTTAATTGGAAAAAACAATAATTGGGTACTCTACATTTAAAATAAGAGGTGCAAGCTAACAAAAACAAATTTCAAAGGACGCTTAATAAATTAAATTGAAATAGTTCTCTTGGGCTGACAGCGCACTCCAGCCCCTGCAGCACCCATCAGCCACGGAAAGCCACAAGTGTAATGGCGGACACCGCAAGCTCCCTCTCCAGGGACTCCGGTGCTCAAACTTGGCCGCGCAATAGGGGCAGACAGCTGGGGCTAACAATGCCCTCCACAGCCTGCTGCCCGGACCTGGTAATGGACAGGCCCAGGATTAATCTGAGCAGGAGGTCCTCCGATCTGACCAACCTCCGCTCTGCCCCGGGTGCCTGAAGGTCAGGATCGTGGAGTTGGACTCCAGTCAAAACGTGACAAACAGCACCCCCTAAATAATCAAAACAGGGCTGCAGCTCTGCACAATCTACATAAACGTGGACCATGGACTCCGCGAGGCCACAGATAACAGAGACAACCTGGGAATCCATGAACCACCATGTGTCCAAGCTACTTAATAAATCAATGCCCTCTACCTGTGCATCATTAACCTTGATAACGCAATTAACATACCATTAACAGACAGGGTCACCGTTTAACATCTCGATCTCTGTCGCATGTCCTGAGGGCAACATTACGTGAATAGAAAGGCTACATGTGCAGCAAAGCTAAAACAAAGAGTAGAGTAGAAGGGAAAGATTGGAATGTGATCTCAAAGTTCAGAAGTAACCGCATTTAATTGAGTTTTGCCAGTACACTTTAGGCTTTAATTGGTGCACTCCATCACAACCAGGCGCGAGGTCAGGTGTAAGCCTGGATCTGGTTTGTCTCTCTTGTGAGGACCATGAATTGGATTCAATTTGAATTGTTTTTTTGGAGCAGGCAAGGAGCTGGATTAGGGGTTTGTCCCTGTCCACACGCTGACCTCTGGCTTTGTAATAAATTTAAAAAAAAGAAAAGCAAGAGCAAGGCTTTGCCTGCAGGTCAGATTAGGTTCCAAGTGGAAAGGGCCTCGTTTCAGTAACTCCCTTTTATTTACTTTACTCAGATGCCAAGATCTGTAAGCTGCATCAAGTTTTCGTTTATCAGGATACACAAGTGCAAAGCGCAGAAATAGGCCAATTGGCTGAAGAGGAAGAGGTGGCAGGGTAAGGGTGGGGAACTGGGACAAAGGGAGTTGCTCCTGCAGCGAGACTCTGAGACAGGACAGGGCAGATGGCCTCCATCTGCGATGTAACCATTCCCTGATTCTATTCTGTGAATTGGCCCAGCTGGTCCATGCTAGTGTTCATGCTGCACACAAGCCTCCTCAATTATCCAACTCAATCCGCACAACCTTCTATTCTCTCTAATGTATTTGTCTCACTTTCCCGGCAATGTATTTAATGCTCGCTGCTTCCAGCAGCCTTGCATCATATTCTAACCACACTGGATTGAAAACAAAATTCTCCCGAATTTGTTGGCAATCACCCGATATCTATGTTCGCTAGTGTTGGATTCATGCCCCCCCCCCCCACCCACCCTAACAACGTGCCAGTGCACTTGAGGATTCTGGTGAAAACTCTCAAGAGATTCGAAATACTCCGCAAGATTTCTTTGGTGTTGTGGAGGAAATGGGGAGAATATGTGATGGCAGCGCGTCTAAACTGGGCAGGAGGACAAGTCGATGCTGACAAAGAGCCTCTGTTCTATCACAGCTCAGCAAGCCTCTGCTAACTCGAGCAATGGCTGAGTTTCAAAAAGCGCTTTGATTATGAGCGACATTAACATCTTTAATTCCTCGATTTTATTCAGGGTTAGAAGTACCGTCAACTTGAGGGAGGGGCAGAACTGGCAGCTGAATATTCTGGGGTATAAAACCTTCAGGTGAGATGGGGAGGGAAGGGGTGTAAAAGAGGTGGTGGTGTAGCAATATTGATCAAGGAGTCAATTACTGCAGCGAGGAGGGACGATATCTTAGCAAGCTCCTCAATTGAGGCCATATGGTTGAAACTCAAAAACAAAACGGGGTCAATCAATTTGCTGGGAGTATATTATAACCCCCCCGAACAGTCAGGGAGAGATAGATGAGCAGATATGTAGGCAAATCTCAGAGAAGTGTAAAAACAAGAGGGTGATAACAGTAGGGGATTTAAACTTCCTTAAAATTAAATGGGGTAAGCAGTGTGAAAAGCTTTGAGGGGTGGAATTCTTAAAATGCATCCAGGGGAACGTTTTGAGCCAGCGCGTAGAAAGTCCGACAAGAGATGGGGGCGGTACTTGACCTAATTTTAAAGAATCAAACAGGCAGGTGATAGAACTATTAGTGGGGGAGCATTTTGGTGACAGTGACCACAACTCGGGAAGATTTAAGGCAGTTATGGAAAAGGACAAAGACGGACCTGAAATAAAGGTTCTGAATTGGGGTAGGCCGATTTTAACAGGGTAAGACAGGATCTGGCTAAAGTTGACTGGGAACAGCTACTTGTCGGAAAATCAGAGCGGTGGGAGTCATTCAAAAAGGAATTAAATAGAGTATTTCCGTAACAGCCTCCCGTAACAGCCTCCCCGAACAGGTGGCGGAATGTGGCGACTAGGGGCTTTTCACAGTAACTTCATTTGAAGCCTACTTGTGACAATAAGCGATTTTCATTTCATTCCATAAAACAAACATGTTCCCATAAAGGTAAAGGGTAGGACCACAAAGTCCAGAGAACCCTGGATGTCAAGGGAAGTACAATATTGGATAAGGAAAACAAAAGGTGGCTAATGGCAGGTACAAGGATCTGGAAACAGCGAATGCCCTAGAGGATAATAGAAAGTGCAAGGGGGCACTTGGGAACAAGTGTTACAGGTGGATAAAGGCAAATTAGGCATTAGTTACTATTTATCATATGGACATAAAGAATAGCCATATTTCAAGCGTATACATGTTATCATAGTTGGATTCCCTCCATTAGTTTCCACTACAGTTTTGTCTCTGGAAAGTATAATAATCAAACTACCTCAAGTCAAACTCAACTTAAGCGTTGGTCAAGGCTGACCCAGGAATCTGGGGAGGGATTCTCCGCAATCGGCGCGATATCCGCCGACCAGCGCCAAAAACGGCGCGAATCAGTCCGGCATCGCGCCGCCCCAAAGGTGCGGAATCCTCCGCATCTTGAGGGGCCGAGCCCTCACCTTGAGGGGCTAGGCCTGCGCTGGACTGATTTCCGCCCCGCCGGCTTGCGGGAAAGGCCTTTGGCGCCCCGCCAGCTGGCACGGAAATGACTTTGCCGTGCGGCGCATGTGTGGGAGCGTCAGCGGCCGCTCACGGCATCCCCGCGCATGCGCATGGAAGGGGTCTCTTCCGCCTCCACCATAGTGAAGACCATGGCGAAGGCGGAAGGAAAAAGGTGCCCCCACGGCACAGACCCGCCCGCCGATCGGTGGGCCAGGCCACCGTTGGGGCACCCCCCGGGGCCAGATCGCCCCGCGCCCCCCCCCCAGGACCCCGGAGCCCGCCCGCGCCGCCTTGTCCCGCCGTTCGAAAGGTGGTTCAATCCACGCCGGCTGGCGGACCGGAGAATCGCCGGGGGTGGGCCCGCCGACCGGCGCGATTTCCGCCGACCGGCGCGGCGCGATTCCCGCCCCCGCCGGATCTCCGGTGGCGGAGAATTTGGGACACGGCAGGGGCGGGATTCACGCTGGCCCCCGCCGATTCTCCGACCCGGCAGGGGGTCGGAGAATCGCGCCCCTGGTTTCTCTGGAGAGAAACCTCTGAAACGGACAATTATCCCACCCAACATCGTTTACATTTGTTTCATCTTTTAGAACGATCAAGTGGAAACAAGTGAAGTTTATGCACACAAGAGAATCCAGTTACTCTGGTTTATTCCGAATTCAATGTTTCCCATTGCAATAAGGCCTTTGGGCTCGTGGTGATGCAGTTCTGTGCCTCGCTCCAAATATTGAAGCCTGGAGGCTGCTCTGCACTCACACCTGGAGCTCGGAGGGCTCGGTGGGGCTTGAGGTTTCATGTGAACACCATCGCTTCACTCGCATCAATCACCCTCTTGATTAGAGTAAAACTGGCCAACCTTTGAAGGAGAGCAGACTAAGTGTAGATTTGATAGATACGTTTAAAATCATGAAGCATTTGGATAGAGTAAATAACGAGAAACCGCTGCCAATAGCTGAAGGGTAAATCACCAGAGAGTGCAGATTTACGGCAATTGGCAAAAGAACCAGAGCTCAGAGCCACAGCGGTTAGGATTTGGAATGGACTGCCATCTGGGGTGGTGCAAAGAAATTGGGACAGTGGTTTTCAAAAGGGTATTGTGTAAATACTTGAAGGGGAAAGCAGCAGTGTTATGAGGGAAGTGCAAGTGAATAGCACTAACTGAATTGCTCTTTGAAAGACTTAATGGGCGGCACGGTGGCGCAGTGGTTAGCACTGCTGCTTACGGCGCTGAGGACCCGGGTTCGATCCCAGCCCCGGGTCACTGTCCCTGTGCAGTTTGCACATTCTCCCCGTGTTTGCGTGGGTTTCACCCCCACAATCCAAAGATGTGCAGAGTAGATGGATTGGCCACACTAAATTGCCGCTTAATTGGAATAAAATAACTGGGTACTCTTAAATTAAAAAAAAAAGACTTAATGGCTGCTTTCTATGCTGTATTATTTAATACAGTTGCCAATGATCTGACTGCGTTGTCCATCATCAATGCTGCCCTTGGGTGACATCACTCAAAGAAATGGGGTCAGCTTTTACACATGCTCTAGTCCTCCATCACCTCTAGTGACCTCTTCACTATCAAGGCTGCTTTTCTGATCGCCATCATTTCTTCCAACTCAACTCTAGGAAGACATAAGCCATCAATTTTTTAAAAAATTCATAGTACCCAATTAAGGGGTAATTTAGTGTGCCAATCCACCTACCCTGCGCATCTTTTGAGTTGTGGGAGTGAAACCCACTCAGGCACAGGGAGAATGATAAGCCCCCCCTCCCCCCGGCTGACGGTCAGTTTTCCCTCAAGAAGTCGATGAACGGCTGCCACCTCCGAGCGAACCCCTGAAGGCAAACTTAATCTTCTCTAGCCCAAAAAACCCCGCCATATCACTGACCCACACCCCAAACGTTTGAGGCTCTGAATCCCTCCCAGTAAAATCCGTCTCCGAGCCACCAGGGAGGCAAAGGCCAAAACGTCAGCCTTTCTCCCCCCCTGGGCTCCCGGATCTTCCGACACTCCAAATCTTGCCACCTCTGAACTCGGAGTCACCCTCCCTTCCAGAACCTCTGACATGACATCTGAGAAACCCTGCCAAAATCCCCTCAGCTTCGGACAAGCCCAAAACATATGCACATGATTTGCCGGACACGTGTCCTCCACCTCCTCCAAAAACCTACTCATCCGGGCCACAGTCACATGAGCCCTATGGACCACATTGAACTCTATCAGGCTGAGCCGGGCACACAACGAGGATGCATTGACTCTCTTCAGGGCCTTCTCCCATAGTCCGACTTCCAACTCCCCTCCCAACTCGTCTTCCCACTTCCTCTTCACTTCCCCGATTGGGACCCCTTCCCACTCCATCAGTTCCTAATATATTTCCGAGACCATCCCCTCCCAAACCCCTGTTTTAGACATCACCTTATCCTGTAGTCCCCTTAGAGGGAAGCTTGGAACTAGCCTCCGATCAAAATCCCGTACCTGCAAGTACCGGAATCCATTCGCACCCAGTAACTAAAAACGCCTCCTCTAGTTCCTCCAGGCTTGCGAAACCCTCCTCAATGAAGAGATCCCCAAATTTCTCAATCCCTGCCCGCTGCCACCTCCTAAAGCCCCCATCCAGCCCCCCTGGACCAAACCTGCGATTATCACAGATCGGTGACCATACCGACGCCCGCTCCAGTCCCACGTGCTGCCTCCACTGCCCTCACACTCTCAGGGCTGCCACTACCACTGGACTTGTGGAGTACCGAGCTGGCTAGAACGGCAGAGTTGCCGTTAACAGAGTCTTCAGACTCGTGCTCTTGCAAGATTCCGCCTCCACTCGCTCCCACACCAACCCCTCCCCCACTACCCATTTCCTAATCATCGAAATATTGGCCGCCCAGTAACAGTTAATAAAGTTCGGAAGGGCCAAGCCCCCCTCACCGCTCTAGAGTCAGCTTCAGACTCAATAATATGAAAGAGCTAACATGCAAGCAGAGAGAGAGAGAAAAATAGTGAATAATTGAGATTAATTCAACCCATGATGCTGGGCCTGAATTTCAAACAGGTGACAGGGCCATCTATTAATCCAATGCACCTCATCTGTTAAATCCAAAAACATTCTGTGTGATTTGTGATGAATGTAGGAAATTCTGATATCTTGTATTATATGTTTTCGGTGCAGTAAGGGTTAAAAACCTAGCTTAATGTGTGACTGCTGCGGTCAGGTTTATAAAATTCCAGGGGCAGCACGGTGGCACAGTGGGTTAGCACTGCTGCCTCACGGCGCCGAGGTCCCAGCTTCAATCCCGGCTCTGGGTCACTGTCTGTGTGGAGTTTGCACATTCTCCCCGTGTTTGCATGGGTTTCGCCCCCACAACCCAAAGATGTGCAGGTTAGGCGGATTGACCATGCTAAATTGCCCCTTAATTGGAAAATTGAATTGGGTACTCTAAATTTATTTTTAAAATGTTTATAAAATTCCTGGTTTGAAAGACAGCAGGTTTTTTGGAGACAGAGGTGCAATTAAAGCATTGTAAAAGTTGGGCTGATGGAATTTTGTTTATACAAAGTGGGTTTCCTAGCGAGTAGATAATGAAAGGCAATCATGTTTAGCTTATTAAGATGATATAGTTAATGGGAAGAGCCAGGGACTCGAGCAGTCAGGTGTTGCGTTTTCAGTTTTAAAATTCAGCTTCAGATTTGACTGCTGACAGACCAGCAGCTTCTCTGAAAACAGTGTGTTTTGATCTGGCTGTGAACCGGAGCAGTTTCTCTCAAAACAGCGAGTTAAAGATTTCCCTGTGAACGTGACAGGAGCAGTTTCTCAAAGGTTGGCAGGTTAAACAGTAGTTTTAGGCAGGCAAGAATCTGTAAGCTGGTTCCTGAAGGATCTCTCTTTCTCAAAAACATCTTGATTAAACAAGTATTCATGGATCTGCAAACTCTATTTAAAAGTGGATTTCGACCTGGGGTGGGTGTTGTTTCAGTGGAGATGAAGATAGCAATTAGGAGTTATTATTTCATTGTATTGTTAAGCATTGTTTAACTGGTAATTGTAAGCTTTTGCCTTTATGATATTAAAGTTAGTAATACTGTGCTAATAATAAAACTGGTCTTAATATACCTTAGCTCTATTTGTACAGGGAATCATTCATGGAGCGAAGTATTCTTTCCTCCCAGTCTTACAAATTAATCAAAACATTGGGGTTTCAGACCAGTATCCTAGCAACTGTTGGGATCTGGTCCAGGATCATAATAGAATTTACCCAGGACTTTGAAAAAATGTACTCGCTTTTACAGCTGGATAGAGCATTGTACTGTTCCAATGACTCAACTTTCGATGGAACTTGTACAGACACAAGATAATTGTTGTCACGCGAGAGAGATATTAGGAATTTGGGTCCAGAAATAAAACCCCAATGTAGCAGGCAATTTAGGTGTTAAACAGTCGGAAGGGGAAAAAAAATCTGTTAGCACAGAGTCAGAAGGATACGCCCACATCTGACCGGGGGTTCTAAAAGAACTTGGCTAACAGCAGAAAAAAACAGCAACTTCATTGCAGTGTCAATGTGAGCCTACTTGTGTCACTAATAAAGATTATTATTATGTTTATCGTAGTGTGTAGTTTAATGGGAACTAATGTGTTAAGAAACTACGTGTAATCTGTTATTGGAGAGTGGAAGTTTAAAAGTCTAAATATTATTTTCTTTTGTTTTAATAAAGTTTGATTACAAAATAACCAAGCCCTATGTCTTATATTATCACTCCTTAAAACTTAAAAATGTTATGGCTCTGTTTCGGAATCTTATAATAATAATAATAATCTTTATTACAATCAGGCTTATATTAACACTGCAATGAAGTTACGGTGAAAAGCCCCTAGTCGCCACACTCTGGCGCCTGTTCAGGTACACTGAGGGAGAATTCAGAATGTCCAATTCACCTAACAAGCAACTGCTGAGAGCTGACCCAGCGTCCGTAATATCATGGACCAAACATATTCAATTTCTCAGCTTAATGGGGCATCCATTTGAAGGCATGAATTCCTTAATCTATAGAAACACCTCATGCAACAAGGGACAGCAGTGATTTTGAAAGTTGGTGTAATTCTTACTTGGAAAGAAAAAATTGCCCACAATTAACAAAATTTTACATGAGCAAAAAAATCTGAATTTTATTGGTCATGCTGGCCGAGAAATCAATGTTGGCAAGACACGGGGAACGGCTGTCGGAGAAGAGAATTGAGGGACTAACGGACAGTACTTTCAAAGAGCTGACACAGAAACAAAGGGGCTGAATGGCCTCCTTCTGGGCTATATAATACGATGAATTCGTAACTAGTAGCTTGGATACAGTCCAAGGTGCAACAGATAGTATTGGGGAATCTCTCAAGAGATAAGCAAGGAAAGCAATAGTCGAAAGAGTTGGAATCCCCATTTGGAACCTTGACTGACTGGAGGCAAAATAGTTGCATTTGAATGTCTTTCAGCGCACAAAATGGTTAACTCGTACAAGTTTTTTTTCCCCTGTCTCATGGGCTTATCTACATTGTGCTTATCAATTCTCGCCATTTGGGAACTCAAGCTCAAGCACCTGTGGTATAATGAAGTTAAATATTCCAACAACTTGCATTTGTGTAAAGCCTTTAACACAGTAAAAACATCCCAAGTGCAAAACATCCCACGCGTTTCATAGGTGAAAATAAAGAGCCATGATGTCCAAAGGGGTCTGGTTGCAGTGAGAAGCCGGGACTGCAGTGGTCTATTAAAAATAAAAGGCTGTTTCTGCAGGTGGAAGAAGAATGTGCTTGGAAACTACAGGAGCTCGGATGAACGCTCATCAACCTGGAACATCCATTCTGTTTTTCACCACAGATACTACATTACACGCTGGGTATTTCCAGTATTTTCAGTTGTTATTGCAAAGTTACAGAGCATTTTTGTTCTGGCGCCATGGGGGGGGGGAATTGTGTTTGTTTATCTGTGCCTATTGCTTAGGAACAAGACTCAGTTTATCAACATAAAGAAGTTTACTGTGCAACCATATTTGATGTCAGATTAGATTCGGCTTACAGGTGATAAAACTAAGTAGGCCTTGTGGCGCAGCGGGTAGCGGGTCAGCCTCCAAACCAGAAACTCTGGGTTCGAGCCCCACTCCAGGACCCAATAGCCGAGAAAGGTGCGTTCAAATGCAGCCACACAAGGTTGAGCACCAACCTGCAAATCTCTCCAAAACATGCCAACATCAGGCGGTAAAGAGAGGGAGAAATTCTATGTCCGTCACGTGATGGCAAGAACGTCGTAACCGCTACCATCACTGTCCATATCCACAGCAACGTAGGACTCCCTAAGTGAACTGTAACACACCCTAGCCGCAGCAATAATAACCGAAAACCGCAAAGTGGACATAAAATTGGAACATTATCCGAAAATGAGTTCAAAGGTAAACATTTTGAAATCAAATTCCAAATGCATTAACACAACACAAAATCGTTGGCCATGCGTTTGGGCAGCACGGTGGTTAGCACTGCTGCCTCACTGCGCTAGGGACCCGGGTTCGAATCCGGCCTTGGGTGACTGTGTGGAGTTTGCACATTCTCCTGTGTCTGCGTGGGTTTCCTCTGGGTGCTCGGGTTTCCTCCCACACTCCAAAGATGTGTAGGTTAGGTGGACTGGCCATGAGAAATTGCCCCTTAGTGTCTAGGGATGTGCAAGTTAGGTTACGAGGATAGGGCTGGTTGGAGAGCTCTTTCGAAGAGTCGCTGCAGACTTATTGGTCCGAATGGCCTCCTTCTGCACCGCAGGGATTCCAGGACGTGGGTTACGGGGTTTGGCCATATATGACAGCAGGTCTATCACCTCTGCTGTTACCTGCTTGATGTGAAAATCCAGAATGCCATAATCCAGGGATTCATGGAAATGCTCTGGGAACCTGGGTTCGAATCCCACCACAACAGATGGTGAATTTGAATGCAGGAATGGTGACCATGGAAGCATTATTGATTCTTGTAAAAAATCTTTCTGGAAAGGAAATCTGCCATACTTACCTGGTCTGACCTACATGTGAATCCTGGGTCACAGCAACGTCCACTCTTAAATGCCCAGCAAGCCACTCAGCTCAAGGGCAATTAGGGATGCAATAAAAGCCAGCAACACCCACATACCGTAAATTAACGAAAAATAAATCTGGTCTCTCTACCTTCTGCCTTTATTTCGGCTTTCCACAGTATTTTGCTCTTGAACCATGGGGCAACTGTGCTTCCGATTGGCACAAACTCCTTCAATCGACCACACTGTTTCGATTCTGCAAATCTACCAGATAGCCTAATAGGACGATGACCTTCAAAAGCCATCAATATTTTACAAAGCCCATTCAGCACGGGATCTACATTAATATGGAACATTTCTGCCAAAGCATTCAGCCCTCTGATTATCATGGAAACACAATCATTTCAGAACTCTTTTATGATTTGATTATTTTTGCAAGCAAGGTCGTGCACATGTAAATATCAAATTTGAAAAGCGGCAGAACAAATTAATAACGTGAAATCCCAAAGGAATCAACAGCGGGTCCATTATTGCAGAGGGAGATGCTTCCATATCCTAGGATGCATTCACATGCAATGTACATCATGCAGATAAGTGAATTCATCTTCTATTAATAGCCTTAATACTGGAGTGCTACTAAATTGCTGTCAATTATCTTCACCAGACACAGTGTGGAAACACTAAAGAACACAAACTTCATACTGCAAACCTCCCAACTTTGTTGTTGCACGAAGCTTTTCATACAGAGTTCAGGGTCAGTGGGACAGAGGTCTTGCTTCCATTAAAAATACCAGATTTTCCACTTAAAGCTTCATGTCGTTTCTTTATTGTTTTCCCCTCCGAGAATGGAATTGACAACTGACAGTCTACACCTGGACTGAAATTGATCATCCTCCAATATTCTGCCTAAGTAGTTATATGCAAGCCAAGATCAGGAGCGGCAGCATTATGTGCATGCCTAATAAGTAAATACCATAAGTGCCAGCCAGCGCGAAATGGATCGCACTCAAGCCTGAGTCAGAAGTGTGTGGGGGGTTCAATCTATACTCAGACTGGAGTACATAATCCAGGCTAATACACCTCTGCAGCAGAATGGGAGTGCAGCACTGTTGGAGGCACCACCTTTTAGATGGGATGATAAACTCCGGTTTATCCTACTCCAACGATCTCCTCAGGTACATGTGAAATTTTTCATTCACTAGTTGGAGGAGAGAAAGGGAGATCCCACCGGCACCTTGGCCAATATTTGTCCCTCAAACAATATCACTAAAACAGATCAGTTGGTCACTGTCGTGTCCAGGCGTCGGGGCGGGCTTCACGCCGGCCGCGGCGATTCTCCGGCCCGGCGTCGGACTGAGAGAATCCCACCCAGGGTCTTCGGTTGATTTATCCCACCCCTAACCAGGGACGCCAAGGCCAAGGGCATGGCCTCCCCCTCCATCCAGGCTAACTCTGCAAAGACAGGCATCAAGCCGGGGACACTTCTGCTTTATGGGGCTCAGCTAATCACTGGAGATAGTGCACTCATTCTACCGTTCCCAATATGCAATCTCTATGCCAATGTGGGTGGTGACACGCGCAGTAAATTATTTCTAGAAGCATAGAAGCGGGAAGCGGCCATTCAGCCCCTTAAGCCTGGCCTTCTCTTCAATTAGATCATGGCTTATCTGTGTGCTGGCTCCATTTAGACAACTTGGTCTCCTAATCCTGAACAATCCTCATCAAACACAAATCTGTCATCGGAGTAGTGCAATCTGTTTCAAAACTTTCAACTGAGCCTTAACTTCAGCAACTTTTTTTGTTTGGTTGGGGTGTTGGGGGGGGGGGGGGGGGGGGGGGGAAAGAGAGAGAGAGAGAGAGAGTTGACTACCCTTCATTTGGAGAAGTGCCTCCTGAAATCACCCCTCAACATTCGCGCTCTGAGGTACAACCTCCTTGTGCTGGACTCTCCCGACCAGAGGAAATAGTCTCGCGCTATCACCTCTACCTTTCTTTTCATTAATTTTTCATGGGCTGTGCGCACTTGCCCTCGAGTAGTTAGCTCGGCCATTTCGAGTGTAGTTTAATAGTCACCCACATTATGCTCTGAGCAGAGTCAACACGTCCTCATCATGTGCCAGGCTCATCCCGATACAATTCAAGGTGGTTCACTGGGCACACATGACGGTGGCCCAGATGAGCACATTTTCCGGGATAGAGGACAAGTGTGAGGTGTGAGGGAGGGCCAGCAAACCATGTCCATATGTTTTGGGCATGCCCGAAGCTTAGGGGATTCTGGCAGGGATTTGCGGATGTCATGTCCACGGTACTAAAAACAAGGGTGGCGCCGAGTCCAGGGGTGGCGATTTTTGGAGCGTCGGAAGATCCGAGATTCCAGGCTGACGTTTTGGCCTTTGTCTCTTCGGTAGCCCGGAGACGGATGTTATTAGCGTGGAGGGACTCGAAGCCCCCAAAATCAGGGGTTTGGGTTAGTGACATGGCTGGGTTTCTCAGACTTGAGAAAATTAAGTTTGCCCTGAGAGAATCAATGTTAGGGTTCATCTGGAAGTGGCAGCCATTTATCGACTTCTTTGGCGAAAACTAAACTGTCAGCAGATTCGATAAAGTGGGGGGGGGGGGGGGGGGGGGGGGAGTTAGGCTATTTTGTGTTTAGAGTAGGCAGGAGCAAGGGGGGATGGAGGGATGTGTTACTCACTGAACTACGTGTACATTTGTATTGTATCGTTTATAGTTATAAAATCATAAATGCCTTAACAACATTTTTTTAAAAAAATAGTCACCCACATTGTAGACCAGGCGAGGTGAGAGCGGCAGATTTATTTCTCTAAAGGACAGGAGTGAACCAGATGGATTTTATATTCCAGGGCAGCACGGTAGCATTGTGGAAAGCACAATTGCTTCACAGCTCCAGGGTCCCAGGTTCGATTCCGGCTTGGGCCACTTGTCTGTGCGGAGTTTGCACATCCTCCCCGTGTGTGCGTGGGTTTCCTCCGGGTGCTCCGGTTTCCTCCCACAGTCCAAAGATGTGCAAGTTAGGTGGATTGGCCATGATAAATTGCCCTTAGTGTCCAAAATGGCCCTTAGTGTTGGGTGGGGTTACTGGGTTGGGTGGGGTTACTGGGTTATGGGGATAGGGTGGAGGTGTGGACCTTGGGTAGGGTGCTCTTTCCAAGAGCCAGTGGAGACTCGATGGGCCAAATGGCCTCCTTCTGCACTGTAAATTCTATGAATCTATGAATTTATTAATTGAATTCAATTTCCACCAGCTGCTATGGCAGGGTTTGAGCACGTGACCCCAGAACATTAGCCTGCGCCTCTGGAATACTAGCCCAGTGACATTACCACTACACTACAATTTCCCCAATCCGCCTCCTCTGTCCTTAAAGAATACATTTTGTGACCCCTGAAAAATGAACCACATCACACCTAATAATGACAACCATTTAACGTAAGCTCCTCCCTTCCAACTAATTTTATTTTTGGCACGACATTCACTTCCTGAGGGGCAAGAACAAACTTTTCTGTTTCTTTTCTCTCCGGAATATAAATGCGCAAATTAGCATAGCAAACCCAGCACTGGACTGAGCCTCATTGACAGAGATGTTGCCTTCAGGTGAGATTTCAGGTGAACTCCCAACCCTGGCACAATCCCACTTGGGGTGTTCACGTGGTCATTAAAGATCCTGAGGAGGCGACTCCAAGATAAACAGGGGCTCATCCCGGTCTCCATTTCTCCCTTAACCAACAGCACCCTAGAGTGTATCGGAGAGTGGAGTTAAACAGTGCTCGAGCAGGAATCTCACTACTCCAACCCGACTGCTACACTCTGTAACAATCATTGCATTCCAAAATATTTCACCGTGAGACAAACATCTGGAGGCATCAGATGGCAGGAGGCTCTAAATAAAGGAAAATGGCAAGCTCGTCTCCAAACACCGAGCTCGGGTCCTGCATCAGAGAGTGAAGGACATTCTCCCACAATGGGCAAGTCACACAGAATAAAATAAAGCAGGTTTTGTTATTCCAGTCTTTGTTTAAGACACAAGGAACCTCAAAGGTGCCGGCCTATTGTATGAAAGATGTGACTGGGTCAATAGTTTCGAAAGAACACCATGTGAAGCAGAACTCACAGTAACCAAGTCAATCTCCCAGAAAACTATTGAACTCTAAGTATTTTGATAGCCACTTGTGTAAAAGTAGGAATTATGGTTGCTCCATAGGTTGGGGCCCGGTTAGCTCAGTTGGCTGGTTTGTGATGCGGAGCAATGGCAACAGCTTGGTTTCAATTGCCAAACAAATTGGTTTCAATTGCCAAACAAATTGGTTTCAATTCCCATACCGGCTGAGTTTATTCATGAAAGCCCTGCCTTCTCAACCTTGCCCCTCGCCTAAGGTGAGGTGACCCTCAGGTTAAATCACCTCCAGGCAAGTTCTCTCCTCAAAAGGGGAAAGCAACCTCGGGTCCTCTGGACTGTGGCAACATTTTACAGTAATAGGTTTGGGCCCTGGACTCTTGCGGTTCTGAAGGAAGGGAAGGGGAAAAGAGAGACAGAGAGAGAAAGAGTGAGAGGGAGTAAGAGCGTGAAAGGGAGGAAGAACGTGAAAGGGAGGAAGAGCGTGAGGAAGAGCGTGAGCGAGAGAGTGAGAGAGAGAGAGAGAGCAAGAGCGAGAGAGAGAGCGAGAGAAAGAAAGAGAAAAAGAGTGAGAGAAAGCGAGAGAGAGAAAGAGAGCCTGAGAGTGAGATGAAATTGAGAGAGAGTAAGAGAGAGTGAGAGAGAGAGCGCGAGTGTGAGAGCGAGAGAGCGAGTGTGAGAGAGAGCGTGAGTGTGTGAGAGAGAGAGCGAGTGTGAGAGAGAGAGCGAGTGTGAGAGAGAAAGTGAGAGAGCGAGTGTAAGAGAGAGCACGAGTGTGAGAGAGAGAGAGCGCGAGTGTGAGAGAGAGCGAGTGTGAGAGAGAGAGCGAGTGTGAGAGAGAGAGCAAGTGTGAGAGCAAGTGTGAGAGAGCGAGTGTGAGAGCGAGAGGGCGAGTGTGTGAGAGCGAGAGAGCGAGTGTGAGAGTGAGAGACTGAGAGTGAAAGAGAGAAAGAAAAAGGGAAATGGAGGTGTTTCCAGGTGGTTAGATTTATGTTATTAGATAAACGTTAAGGAATTGGTTCTTGTTTTCTTTGTAAATGAAACTTACAAGTGGCCATTGTTGCCACTGATCTTTCTTTGTTGTACACGTTCTGTGTATTGCACTGCACGGTATGGTCCTGATTGGCGAGCAGCCTCACACCCATGCAGAAACATTGAAAGTCGTGTCATTGAATGTTTCATGAAAGGAACGGACAAAACTGCTTCATGGAACAAATGGCTCAAATGCCCAAAGGTCAAGAGCCAAAATTGGGTGGTAATTCTTTCACTCAAAGGGAGTGGCTGATAGTTCTGCAAGAGGGACAGGGTAAACCAATCTAATGACTTCTTCCTGGTTCTAATTAGAATACCATCAACAGCGATCGAACACGTAATTCCACATCTCAAAATAGAAGCTCTGAACTCATATCAAGAAACAGCGCAAGATACTGGATGCAGCAATGGCTATGGGTCCTGACAATACCCCAGCTACAGCACTAAAGACTAGCTATGCCCCAAGCCAAGCTGTTTCAGTACAGGTGCAACATTAGCATCTCCCACCATTGAGTAAAATTGGCATTTTCCTGTAAAGTTCTGTCCTGTCCACAAAAAGCAGGACAAATCCAATTCAGTCCAGTTACCATCTCATCAGTCTACCACTCTTACCCACCAGTGAAATGACAGGAGGTGACATTAACGGTATTATTGAATGAGACTATAATATTCTCCTCACGCTCAGTTTGGGTTCCACCAGGGTTACTCAGCAAGTGAGGTGAGAGTGATTGCCCTTGACATGAAGGCACCATTTAGCCAAGCATAGCACTAACAAAACTGAAATCAACAGGAATCCAGTTGGAGTCATACCTAGCACAAAAGAAGATGGTTGTGGCTGTCAGACCCCGGACATGGTTGCAGGACTCCCTCAGAATACTGCCCTAGGACCAACCACCTTCATTTGCTTCATCCTTACCTTCCCTCCGATGCAAGGTCAGAAGTGGGAACGTTCACTGATGATTGCACAGTGTTCAGTACCATTTGCGACTTCTCAGATACTGAAGCAGCCTGTGCCCACATGCAGCAAGACCTGGATAACATTCATGCTTGGGATGGAAGTGACAAGTAAGATTCTCGTCACACAAGTACCAGGCAATAGCCTTTTCAAAAAGAAGAAATTCTAACCATCTCTCCTTGAAGTTCACAAGTATTACCATTGCTGAATCTCTCATGATCAAGACGCCAAATTTATTCCCTGCTGTTTGGATGCATCCTGCCGTTTCTCTGTTGCTGTAGAATGGTCCTTGAAGTCTTTAAAAGTGTAGGAGCTTGAGGCAATATAGCAGAACCAACTATTCAAGCAAATCAACAATGCAGAACAGTGATGGGCAACCTAGGGGAGTGGGCCGCAAGATTGAAATCAGGTATGTTCGTTAACCACAGCCCCATAAATAAGATTAAATACATTTAATAAACTCTAAATATTTCATAATAAATAATAAAAAATGCTTTATCATTTATATCTGAAAAGAACTATCAACTTAAAATGGTGAAAAAAAAAATATTTACACTCTGGACACAGAGGGAGCGCACGGCTCTCACAGTCGATGAGCAATCAGTACGCACCTCACTTCACTCGTCCCCGCTCTATGTGTGAGTCACTTCAGTCATACCGGTCAGAAAAAAAATGACATGGCCGGAATGTGGCAACATTGTGTGTGGGCAACAGTCAACAAACTATCTCGTGGGGCTGCACTCGGAACCCAGATGGATCACACGTGGTCCCAGGGTCGGAGTTTGCCCACTGCTGGTATAAAACATCTGGCACCTTCACGTAAATGGGACTATAGAGAAAGGTGCCAAATGTTGATGACCACCATTCCCTTCCAAGAATAACCAAGACCAGATGTCAGTCAAGGGGGCTCAGGTAAAGAACACAAACTATTACAGTGGTTCTGCAGGTCTGAAACAGGCTTCATAATCTGGGCACTAAAAGCACGCAAGAGTTCCTCCTGCCAACTCCAGCAGGAGATTCCCTCAAATGACATACCACGTTTTCACAATTATCCTAGATGTGGAGATGCCGGTGTTGGACTGGGGTGGGCACCGTAAGAAGTCTTACAACGCCAGGTTAAAGTCCAACTAGTTTGTTTGGAATCACTAGCTTTCGGAGCGTTTCCAACTCCCCCTTCCAACTTCTTCCATTGGGCAGGAGATACAGAAGTTTGAGAACACGCACAAACAGACTGAAAAACAGCTTCTTCCCTGCTGTTACCAGACTCCTAAATGACCCTCTTATGGACTGACCTCATTAACACTACACCCTGTATGCTTCATCCGATGCCGGTGCTTATGTAGTTACATTGTGTACCTTGTGTTTCCCTATTATGTATTTTCTTTTATTCCCTTTTCTTCCCATGTCCTTAATGATCTGTTGAGCTGCTCGCAGAAAAATACTTTTCACTGTACCTCGGTCCACGTGACAATAGCAGTGGGCTAAATAGCTGGCTTGTAAAGCAGACCAAGGCCAGCAGCACGGTTCAATTCCTGTGCCAGCCTCCCCGAACAGGCACCGGAATGTGGCGACTAGGGGCTTTTCACAATAACTTCATTTGAAGCCTACTTGTGACAATAAGCGATTTTCTTTTTTTTTTTCATTTCAAGAAACAAATCCAATCCTCAGGTGAGTGAAGTTCACTACGCTCTGAAAGCTCGTGATTCAAAAAAAAAAAACTTTTGGATTTTAACCTGGTGTTATAAGACTTTTTATAATTAACCGAATATAATAATAGCTCTGATTAGATTTACTTATATACTTACCTGAACCTCAATGGACTGGAATTTGAATGATTGCACTGATTTATAATAATAATAACGGCTTATTGTCACAAGTAGGCTTCAATGAAGTTACTGTGAAAAGCCCCTAGTCGCCACATTCCGGTGCCTGTTCGGGGAGGCCGGTACGGGAATTGAACCCGCTCTGATGGTCTAGTTCTCCATTAGAAGCCAACGGTTTTGCCCACTGTGCTAAATCAAAATGTTCAATTCCTGAGAGTCTAAGAATTTAAATCTTGGTTAAATACTGCTGGGTTTCAATCCATATTTTAAAATTTCTAAATTATTTCAATACGTCTTTACAGGAAAGAAAGCAGCGACATAAGCCAATTCTAAACACAGGTGTTGCACACAGGGTGTGGTTCACATGCAACCGTCCCTCTGAAAATATATTTAAATAGGCTTCCAATAATTTTTTATGATGTGGAGATGCCGGCGTTGGACTGGGGTGAGCACAGTAAGAAGTCTTACATCACCAGGTTAAAGTCCAACAGGTTTGTTTCAAACACCAGCTTTCGGAGCGCTGCTCCTTCCTCAGGTGAAGGAAGGAGCAGTGCTGCTCACCTGAGGAAGTAGCTGTGCTCCGAAAGCTAGTGTTTGAAACAAACCTGTTGGACTTTAAACTGGTGTTGTAAGACTTCTTACAATAATGTTTTAGGGGGAAATGGGAAAAATCTTTGCGCTTCAATTACGGACCAGTTATTATCTGGTTTAAAAGGATCCCAAGGCAGAGCGATGGGACTCAGGTATTTTTCACAAGTCTTCACGATGGAATGGTGTGCAATTTTAAGGACTTGCATTGATGTAGCGTCTTTCACATCCTCAGGATGTCCCAAAGTACTTTACAGCAAATGTACTTCACTGACACTTCATTGGCTGATGTTACGTAGGCAAACGGGGAGCGAGAGGTTGCAGGACTCAGGAAATGCCGTGTGCAACAATGTGACAGACAAATGTTTTGACCACACGGTGTCATAAAAAATCAGTTCAATCATTCAAATTCCAGTCCATCGAGGTTCAGGTAAGCATACAAGTAAATCTAATCAGAGCTATTATTTCAATTTAAGCGGAATTATTTTCTGACTGTTTCATTCATTGCGACAGCAATTTCAAAAGTACTTCATGCACATGGGACCTCCGGGCTTCATGAAAAGTGCTACAGAAATGTAAATCCGTCTTTCTCGTTATACAATGATGAAATAGGTTATCAGTGACGCTTCACATATTTAAAATTCATTTTTTTTTTTTAGAAAATAATTTATTAAGGCATTTATAATTTTAACATTTTAAACAAAGAGATCCAACACACACAAAAACCCCGCAATAACATACCCAACTCCCCCCAAGCGTAAACCCTAACTATCATGGTCCATGTACCTACTCCATCCCACGGTTCTCCCTTCATTAGATTTCCTACCCTTATTCGTCACTATATTTAAAATTCTTACAAAACATTTTGCCTGAATGCATTACAGTGAAGAACAAACGGCCTCAAACTATTGATTCTTCTTGCCCAATTAAATAATTTACGCATTCGTTTTAATATTTTAATCACTGACTGCAGTCAGAACAATACTCGCATCTTGGCATCCGTAAAAAAGAAGCAAAATCTTTTAATGATACCATACCATGTAACTAAAAATGTTAATGAAACAGAAGGTAAGGAGGACACTTACCGTGAAACAGATGCCGCCTTTTGCTCTAAGACCGAGTAGCGTTTTACTCCCCTTGCTGTGTCTTTCAGAATGGTCTAAATTAAAACCTAACTCTGCTTACATCTAGTTCATAAAACAGCTGCAATTAACTCAAATGTTGCCGTATTTCTCGTCGAGACTCTTGTGGCCTCTAAAAACCCAGGAGCTTTGGGGTGCAGGTGTGATTCAGGAATTGTGCTGCCCGAGAGCCGATACCACAGGTGTGGGAGGAACATCAGCATCACCGATAGTTCAGATTTTACAGCTTTGTGAACGCTTGAAAAGAATTCATCAAATGGCAGTTGACTACAGTAAAAAAATTTGACTTAAATTCCACAGTACAGTAACCCAGCGAGGCTCGTTTTAGAAACTGACACCGGCTAAAAATTGATACTATTTGGTACCAGCACTGGTCTAGATACCAGGGCTTTTCCCGTTGACTATGATTTATAGCTCTCTTTCCATTATTTTGTTGTCGTGATACAAAGGGGGCAAGGAAACTACTGGCATAAGCTGCATTACATAACGTGGTGAAGACCCTTGATCGATCCCATTCTTTCGGAAATCATTTGAAGTGGCGCCTCATCTGACACGTTAACACAAAACACATCATCCAGTGCAATGGAATCTCTCGTGCTTTGTTGGTTGGATTTTACAGCAACAATGATTTGGTAGGTTTGAGGGAGGAGGGAGAGGTTGAGGGAGGGAATTCCAGAGCTTTGGGGGAGAGGGAGGGGGGGGGGGGGGGGAAAGAGAGAACGGCCGTCGATGGCAGAATCATTAAAATTGGTGACGTGGCAGAGGTCAGAATTGGAGAAGCGCAGAGACCTTGTAGGGGTGGAGCAGGTTATGGAGACAGGGAAGGGCAAAGCCATCAAGGAATCTGAACACAAGTATCGTGTAAATGTGTTGTAACCATTTCCCTCCACTGCTGGCTGCAATGGCTCCACTTTGTTTGGACTTATTGAGGTACCTCACCGACAGTCCCCAAAATCTTTAGGGGACTTCCTCCTCAGGTATGGAGCTCACACACTGCCAATCCATGTCAATACACCGCGATCCTACAGGTACTGCTTTTCTCTACACTTCCTTTAATGCAGAGGACACCAACAAATTTTAACTTGGCCGACAGCTTCCTGTACATTTTTACCTTTGTAAAACACAAAAAATGTTGGATGCTCCCCAACAGAGGTCACCAGA
Organism: Scyliorhinus torazame; assembly: GCF_047496885.1. Classification (NCBI taxonomy): domain Eukaryota; kingdom Metazoa; phylum Chordata; class Chondrichthyes; order Carcharhiniformes; family Scyliorhinidae; genus Scyliorhinus; species Scyliorhinus torazame. The sequence continues at coordinate 101,372,416 of NC_092728.1, read as the reverse complement.
GGAGTGAAGAAGTTTTAGTTGGCCTGGAAAACAAGCCATGAGGCCCACATCGTCTATACCAGCGTTCAAGTCTCACATGAGCCTGCCACCTTCTCTACTTCATCCAACCTGATCAGTATATCCTTCTATTCCTTTCTCCTTCAAGGGTTTCTCCAGCTTCCTCTTAAATGCATCTCTGCTCTTCGCCTTAACTACTCCATGTGGTTGTTGCTTCCAGATTCTAACCACACTCTGGATTTAAAAAATCATTCTGGCACTTTAGGCAATACCAGAGATGCACTTGTAAAATTGAAGAGGAAGGACTGTAGCTTTCAGTTAATACAGACTGGAGTGCACCTCCTGAGCGATATCAACCAAACATTATCGACCACGACAATTCTCAGTTTTAAGACTGTTGGAAGGGGTGTAGCAGATTCTAAAGTTATTGTCCCAAAGTGACCACTGGCAATTCGACTACTCACCCAGCACCGATATCTCCAAATCAATTGGCAACCCACACTCCATAGGGCAGCACGGTAGCATTGTGGATAGCACAATTGCTTCACAGCTCCAGGGTCCCAGGTTTGATTCCGGCTTGGGTCACCGTCTGTGCGGAGTCTGCACATCCTCCCAGTGTGTGTGTGGGTTTACTCCGGATGCTCCGGTTTCCTCCCACAGTCCAAAGATGTGCAGGTTAGGTGGATTGGCCATGATAAATTGCCCTTAGTGTCCAAAATTGCCCTTAGTGTTGGGTGGGGTTACTGGGTTATGGGGATAGGGTGGAGGTGTTGACTTTGGGTAGGGTGCTCTTTCCAAGAGCCGGTGCAGACTCGATGGGCCGAATAGCCTCCTTCTGCACTGTAAATTCAATGATAATCTGTGATTTATTTTCACATAGCAGTGGCAGAAGGTGTAGAGGGGACACGAGGAAGAACTCTTCTACACACAGGGTGTCTGGAATTCGCTGCCCGAGTTGGTGGTGGAGACAGGGGCCCTGAACTCTTTTAAAAGGTACCTGAATCTGCACCTTAAGTGCTCTAAGCTACAGGGCTATGGGTCGGGTGCAGGAAGGTGGGATTAGAAAGGGCACTTGCGTGTCCTCGGGCTGGCATGGACAAGATGGGCCGAATGGTCTCCTGCCCTGCTGTAACTTTTCTATAGCTAGAGTTAGCTCTTTCTTTTTTCTTTTTTGATTTAGAGTACCCAATTCATTTTTTTCCAATTAAGGGGCAATTTAGTGTGGCCAATCCACCTATCCTGCACATCTTTGGGGTTGTGGGGGCGAAACCCACGCAAACACGGGGAGAATGTGCAAACTCCACATGGACAGTGACCCAGAGCCGGGATCGAACCTGGGACCTCAGCGCCATGATGCAGCAGTGCTAACCACTGTGCCACCACGCTGCCCCAAGAGTCAGCTCTTAGGGCTAAACTAAATCAATGTACAATCGCCTCATTATAACTTTTTTTTTAAAAATCAGGTTCATGCCTCATGTTAAAAGTGTCCTGATGTCGAATTTACTGTGAATTAATGCAGTGTCAGTGATACTGTGCATCTATGTCGTTCAACCTAATACAGCATTAGTACATCAATTCCACACAGTAATAAAATGATTGAAATTACACATGCTGTTCAAGAGTTGAACTGGGATTAGTTATATCCAGAAAAGTGAAATGTTACGATAGACTTTTTTAACACTGATTTTCTTCCCATTTTCTCTCTCTTTCCACCTTTAGCACCAGGGCCCCAAAATCCGCCAGCCAGGAGTGTTATTCCCAACAGTCGACAACTCTATGAACAGCATCTTCACTGGTCTAATTAGCTAAGGGCCCATCGGATTTCCAATGAAGGAATCTCACGAATGTCATCTCTTTGGCGGAGAATAATTTGTGGTACCAAGAAGTGAACTTTGTCCCCCCCTATGATCCAGGACATAACTCTGACTGTCCAACAGCAAGTTAAACAACTGCATCACCGGAGGATTCGACCATCGTATCCTCTCTTCAGAAGCATTCTCATCTATATGGAAGCTCTTTATGGCCTCTTACAAGATGCGATACAACTGCTAACCAACAAATTATTTAAGAAATAAATAGAACAAATGAATGAGACAGATAATTTTTTTACATAGTGGGATAATTTGAAATAGTGAGATAGAGAAGACAGACTGTGGGGGTGTGCGGCACACACACACAGTCCTTTGACATATATCCCCCACCCCTCTCTCCGCCCCCTCCTCCCACCCCAACAGCTCATGCTCAACTCCATTTCGAAGATAGAAAGGGATGTTCAGCTCCCCGAACACTATCTTGTTCCACACTGTACAATTTACTTTGCATTGTTAAATTAAGCCACAATGACAATCGATCAATGTTAGAGAAAATGCTTTCCACTTGTGGGCAGGTCTAGAATGAGGACCCATAAATATAGGATGGTCACCAAAAAAAAAAACAGTAAGCAATTTAGGAGAAACCTTTTTACTCGGGAGAGGTTAGAATGTGAGACTTGCTGCCAGATGCACTAGCTGAGGCAAAAAGCTTTAAAGGAGAAGTTAGATGCGAGTGGGGGAGAAAGGAAGAGGTCACGCTGATTGGGGGAAGGGGGGGGGGGGGTGCAAAGAGCAAACACTGGCACAGTTGGGTTGAAAGGGCTATTTCTGTGCCGTGAATTCAATCTAGATTAAAATCCACCTTTACAGATAGCTGAGCTTGCAACGACCTGCCAATGAAGGGTTTCTCTGTCTCACGCCTCCAAACAATCTGCACAAAGGGACGGTTCCCTCTCTGGGTAGCCAATTGGCACCTTCATTTGTCAAGCTCCAGCCCTCTTTCACGTCTCTGCTGGTTGATGCCGTTTTCTTAAAACTTGGCACTTAATCTAATAAATTAACAAGGTTCCCCTCAGGAGCTCACAGAAAGCAATAAAACTGCAGTCTCCAAAAAGAGATTCAGAATAAATGACATAGTTGTGATGTGGAATAAAGGGCGTTAGTTATGTTTTGAGTGCATCTCTTGTGGTGGGTTACTTTGATACTCAATATTCTATAATGTATCGACTAAGCCATCAGAATTATTTATATTGAAACAGCATTGTGCCCTACCTAGTCTGTGTCAACATCGTACTGAACAAAGATTTTGTTCACTTTGCACTTTTAGTCGACACACATCAATTAGCATCAGCCAACTATGAAGGCTGGCAGTTTTATGAGCACATATTCAAGTGCATCCTGTACATACAGGATTTAAATGGGTGGGAAAACACTATAGCCTACCCATACTGGCAAAGTCCAAAACACTTGCGTATCGGGACAGCCACAGATTTGATTGGACAAAGCCAAATAATCATGTTTTCATTACTCTGAGGCAAGAGTTTCCCAATTTATGTCCTTATTACTTTCTGAAGGCTGAATGGAGACTGAGACATTGCAAAGTGCACTGAAGTTCTGTGAATCTGATTGGAGCCGGATTGTATCTATCGAATTTAGCAATCATCACACATCCTTCTCTTGGATGAACCGTTGTTATCCCCGGACAATACAATCTTACAGTCGGTTCACAGAATCACACAGCGCAGAAGAAGACTCTCCGGGCCATCAAGTCTGCATGGACACATGAAAAACAAATCACCTACCTACCTATGTGATCCCGTTTGTGAGCACTTGGCCCATAGCCTTGAATGTTATGACGTGCCAAGTGCTCGACCAGGTACCAAGGATGTGAGGCAACCCGCCTCTGCCATCCGCCCAGGCAGTGCATTCTAGACCGTCACCACCCTCTGGATAACAAACTTTTTCCTCACATCCCCCTAAAGCCCGCACCTTGACCTAGTGTCCCCTCATGACCGACCCTTCAACCAAGGGGGACAGCTGCTCCCTATCCACCTTGTCCATGCCCCTCATAATCTTGTACACCTCGATCAAGTTGCCCCTCAGTCTTCTCTGCTCCTGTTTGCCCGATGTATTTTCTTTTCATGTACGGAACGATCTGTCTGAACTGTGCGCAAGACAATACTTTTCACTGTACCTTGGTACACGTGACAATAATCCAATCCAATCCAATCATAACTTAAATGCTCCATTCCAGGCAACATCCTGGTGTACTTCCTCTGCATTCCCTCCCGTGCTATCACATCCTTCCTATAATATGGCGACCAGACTGCACACAGTAGTCTGACTGTGGCCTCACTAAAGTTCTATTCAACTCCAACATGATCTTCCTGCTTTTGTAACCTATGCCTCGAAAGGCAAGTGTCCCATATGCCTTCTTCGCCACCCTATTAACCTGCCCTTCCGCCTTCAGAAATCTAGGGACAAACACACCAAGGTCCCTTTGTTCCCCGGAACTTCCTATTCCATGCCGTTATTGAGTACTTCCTTGTCAAATTACTCCTTCCAAAGTGTATCACCTCACACTTCTCAGGGTTAGCTCTGGACGGTTGGTTCGTCATGCAGAGCGACGCCAACAACGTGGGTTCAATTTCCATACCAGCTGACGTTATTCACGGAAGTCCGTCTTCTCAACCTTGCCCCTTGCCCGTGGTGTGGTGACCCTCGGGTTGAATGATCACCAATCAGCTCTCTCTGAAAGGGGAGAGCAGACTCTGGGACTGTGGTGACATTTATTTATGCAATCTTAAGATGTATAAATGTGCTTGGTCTGCCTGCTCAAGTGGAGCCCATCAGCGTTATTTTGAAGAAATATCCCCCTCCTGTTCCGGCCAATATTTATCCTTCAAACAACACCAGCGTGTGGTCATTTTACCCCTTGTTTGCTGTGAGACCTTGCTGTGTACAAATTGGTTGCCCTGCTTCATACACTAACACGGACAGGACTGCACCTAACACGGACAGGACTGCACCTCAAAAGTAACTAATCGGCTGTAAATTGCATTGAGATGTTCTTTGGCACTCTATAAACACAATGCAGTGGGCACCCCTGTGCCACCTGTCCTGTGTTCAGGTAGAATTTTATTCTGAGGACGGAAATTACCTGTCCAATTTACTTCACTGCCAGGAAATAAAGGAACAGAGGTTTTCTTGGAGATCAACATCGCGAAGGGAGACACCTTTATTCCTTTCTAGGTTTTGATTCTGTGATCTTTTGAGGTGACGGCCGTCAACAATGAGCCAAGCAAGGTGAACACGAAGGGCATCCAGGTGAGAATTTGGAATTAGAACATTAAGGTGCAAACAGAAGCGAACTGTGTAATAATGTGCCCCAACGCCAACTGCAGGACCCCCACCTCTTCCTGCATCCACGTGTTACTTTATTTTCCGACAATAGCTATCACTTGGCTATCTCACAATAAGACCATCTGTTCAGTGCCAGTTTGTTTGCTTTATTCATTCATGCGATGTGGGCATCATTGGCAAGGCCAGCATTTATTGCCCATCCCTAATTGCCCTTGAATGGAGTGGCTGGTTGAGCCATTTCGGAGGACAGTTAAGAGTCAACCACATTTGAGTATAAGAATTGGCAAGTCATGTTGCAGCTGTATAGAACCTTAGTTCGGCCACACTTGGAGTATAGTGTTCAATTCTGGTCGCCACACTACCAGAAGGATGTGGAGGCTTTAGAGAGGGTGCAGAAGAGATTTACAAGGATGTTGCCTGGTATGGAGGGCATTAGCTATGAGGAGCGGTTGAATAAACTCGGTTTGTTCTCACTGGAACGACGGAGGTTGAGGGGCGACCTGATAGAGGTCTATAAAATTATGAGGGGCATAGACAGAGTGGATAGTCAGAGGCTTTTCCCCACGGTAGAGGGGTCAATTACTAGGGGGCATAGGTTTAAGGTGAGAGGGGCAAGGTTTGGAGTAGATGTACGAGGCAAGTTTTTTTACGCAGAGGGTAGTGGGTGCCTGGAACTCGCTACCGGAGGAGGTGGTGGAAGCAGGGACGATAGTGACATTTAAGGGGCATCTTGACAAATACATGAATAGAATGGGAATAGAGGGATATGGACCCAGGAAGTGTAGAAGATTGTAGTTTAGTCGGGCAGCATGGTCGGTACGGGCTTGGAGGGCCGAAGGGCCTGTTCCTGTGCTGTACATTTCTTGTTCTTTGTTCATTGCTGGGGGTCTTGAGTCATATGTCGGCCGGATCAGACCAGGTAAAGGCGGCAAATTTCCATTGGCGAACCAAATGGGTTTTTACAACAATTGATTACCATGGTGGTCATGGTCACCATTACGGAGACTAGCTTTATATTCCAGATTTATCAATCCAATTCAAATTCCACCAGCTTCCGTAGTGTAATCTGAACCCATATCTCCAGAGCATTAGCCTTGGTCTCCGGATTATGCAACCATCCCCCCCCCCCCAACCTCCCTGCCCCCGCAGAAATTATAGGAGAACATTGAATGGAATGGCAAACATTCTAGCTCTGTAGTTGGAGGGTCTATGTGAGCAATTTTTACTCAACTGATTTAGATTTTAAAAAGTACAATGACACATATATTTATAAGATTACATGGGAAATATCAATTAGTAAGAAAGTTTCAAATGTTCCTGGAAGCATAATGTACTGCATAAAAGTACGGACACTTAAATACTGAATTTCTATCATGGGTTGCACCAGACTTCCAACAAAATGGGCCAAGCCCCTTGAGAACAGAGAGCGTACGTCTTACGATTGTTTAGCCCAGGGATAACAATTAGCCTATTTAGCACTTTGGAAATTCAAGGAGTATTCTCACTGCATCTGCCATCTCTTAAAAGACCAACATTATCACCCTTGGGACTGATTTTCCAAAATAACTATTAGATCTAATACCCACTTAAAAGTTAACACTAGTCAGGGCGAGGGGAAAATACGGAGAACTCTATAACGGATCTGGAAACATTCCACAGGTGTTAAGTGACTCTTCTTCAGCAGGGGAAACGGGAGGAGGGGGGGGGGGGGGGGAGAAGAGCAGAAAATTGTCCTTATATTGTTCTCTTTACTCATGACAACCTGCTTCTGCTGAAATTCTGGTCAACTGTGGTTCCAGTGCAGATTTAAGGTGATTTGTAGAGAGATTAGAAGATACAAGGAAAAGTGTGGTGGTTGTTTGGAATTTGCTGCCTGGGTTGGTTGCGGAATCAGAATCCCTCAACTCGTTTAAAAGGTGCCTGGATCTGCCCCTAAAGTGCAGTTCCTTGTTAGTATAGTGGTTAGTGGCCCCGCCTGTCATGCAGGAGACCGGGGTTCAATTTCCCGACGGGGAGCTTTGTAGATATTCAAAAGCTCCAATGGCATCTTTTGGCCAGTTTAGTTCAGTTGGCTGGACAGCTGGCTTGTGATGCAGAGCGAGGCAAACAGCACGGGTTCAATTCCCGTACCGGCTGAGTTTTGTCATGTGAGTGCACCTTTAAGAAATGGGTGTTTATAAAATAGCTGTAGTGGATGTACCTTTAAGAAATGGATGTTTATCAAATAGCTGCAGTGAGGTTAGAGTGTGTGTGGAGCTGAGATGTCTCTCTGTTTTACTTTCGCTTTGAGCTAGCAGCTACAGGGTGTGTTTAGTTTCATTTTGCAGACTGGGAGCTGCATCCAGCAAAACTAGGTGTAATTCTGATTTATTTCTGCATGAAAGGAATGTCTTCAAATCACTTGCTGATTTAAAAGTGATAACTGCTCTCAGTAGAGAATTTAAACCTGATTAAACCTGGTATTTGTCTTATGGATGCTACAAGGAAAGATTAAGGGTTACTTATAGAGTACTGTATTCTTTGGGGGGATTATTGGTGTTGATAATTGTTAAGATATTTACGGTGGGTTTATAAAGTGTTAACTGGATTCATAAATAAACATGGTTTTTGCTTTAAAACTACTTTAGCTCTCTGTTGCACCACACCTGGGGGCCTTTGTGCTCCCCATAGCCCAAATCTATTAAAAGTAATGGGTCAGACTTCCGGTGACGGCGGACAGGAGACGGCCGCACAATGGAGGGCTCCCGTTCGAGAACGGCATTTTCAGGGCTTTAAGCCCGGTCCCAGGGTCCACGGAGGCGGCAAAAGCAGGAAGAAACAGTGAAGGCACAGTGAAGAAGAATGTCGAGGGTAAGCAAAAAATCATCCGTAAAGAAAACAGCTGAAGGTCCGTCGGGGAGTGGAAAGGTCACCGCAGGGTCACCAAGGAAAATGGAGGCTGGAGCACCAGTGGAGGCCGCATTGCTTACGGCTGAAGAAATAACTACGGTGAAGGCTGCGGAATTCAAAAGGCAGTTTGCAAAATGCATGGAGACGGTGAGGAAGGAGATGAGGGAGGTTTTGAGTGCGCTGGTGGAAGAGGTGATTTCCCCGGTGATGACGGCGGTGGCGAGTGCAGTGGCGGAGGTGCGAGAGCAAGGGGAGGCGCTGAAGGAAGTGGAGGAGACATTATTGCAGCACGGTGATCAACTTGCCTCGATGGGGAAGGAGATGCGGAAGGTGATGGACATTAACAAGGATCTGCGAGGAAAAATGGAAGACCTGGAAAACAGATCCAGGCGACAGAATTTGAGTATTGTGGGGCTGTCCGAAGGAGTTGAAGGACCGAGGCCGATTGAGTATTTTGCCGCGATGCTGACGAAACTATTGGGTGAGGGGGAGGATCCCTCCCGATATGAACTGGATCGGGCTCATCGGTCATGGAGGCCTGTACCAAAGGCGAGTGAGCCGCCAAGGGTAGTGACTCTGTGCTTCCGTAGGTACAGTGTGAAGGAGAAGGTCCTGAGCTGTGCCAAGCAGAAGCGGGTGGTGCAGTGGGCTGGAGCTGGTATACGTGTATACCAGGAATTTACGGTGGAGCTGGCGAGGAGGCGGGCTGCCTTCAACCGGGTGAAGAGGACACTGTACATTAGCAAGGTGCAGTGCGGCATTGTATATCCAGCGAAGCTGAGGGTGACTTACAAGCTCAGGGACTTTTATTTTGGAATGGCGGAAGCAGCGGAGGAGTTTGCGAAGGCAGAAGGACTGTGGCACAACTGAGAAATTGAGAAATGGCCATGTGCCGATGTGACTTCATGACTGACTGTATTTTCTTCTTTTTTTGTTTTGCGGGTGTATGGGCTAAAGGAGCCAATGTTGTATATATTTGGACAAGGGAAGTGATGGGACTTTCACACAAAATGAGGGCTCTTTGGGGTATAGGTGGACATGCGGGGCTTGTGTGCTAAAAGGGGATCTCTGGGCTTTCCTAGGGCCGGTCAAGGGGGAAAGGGACCCGGGCGGGGGCCTCCACGCTGGCCGGTTTAAGCCGGCCAGTGAACGGGAGTGAGGTGGGGGAGGGGCTGCGGCCATCGGAGCCTGGCAGAACAGGGTCCGAGTGGTCTAGCCGGGGTGGAAAGTTGGGGGGAAGGAACCGAGGTTGGGGGGAGGAGTTTTACAAGAGGCCATGGACGGGAAGCGTTGGAGCCTTGGGGGGGGGGGGGGGGTGTACAACTCTTGGGTATCATGTACGGTACTCTTTCAGAGGTTGGATGGCGTTGAGTGTGTGTGTGTGTGGGGGGGGGGGGGGGGGGGGGGGGCGGGGGGACGACTCTATAGGTCAATGGTGACCATGGGCGGTCCCGGACTCCTTTTTCTTTTTCTCCTTTGTTTCCACCGTGGGAGGGTTTGTTTTATTGGATGCATATATTGACAGGTGGGCCGTTGTTTGGGGTGGTGGGAGGATGGGATCGTTGGTATTGTTAAGGGGATTGATTTTGTATTTGTTACCGTTTACTGTTTGTGGGAGGGGTGTAAATTTTGAAGGAAAATGTGAAAATGGAGAATAAAAATACTTTTTTAAAAAAGTTATGGGTCAGATGAACTCTATGATACACTTTGGGGTTCTCTAAACCCTGGCCCATAATAGGTCATGAAGGTCGGTCCGTCCTTCCCAACCTTGCCCCTCGCTTGAGGTGTGGTGACCCTCAGGCTAAATTGCCACTTGCGGGCCACACGGTGGCACAGTGGGTGAGCACTGCTGTCTCACGGCGCCGAGGTCCCAGGTTCAATCCCGGCTCTGGTCACTGTCCGTGTGGAGTTTGCACATTCTCCCCGTGTTGCGTGTGTTTGGCCCCCACATCCCAAAAGAGCAGGCTAGGCTGGTCACGCTAAATTGCCCCTCAATTGGAAAAAATGAATTGGGCATTCTAAATTAATTTTTTAAAATAAATAAATTGCCACCTGGGTTTGAGGGGGAGGCAGTCTCTGGTCACCTGGGACTATGGCGGCTTCATAGTTTACAAATTACATTACAGACATGCTGAGACCTGCAAACCTGTGGACTGAGCTATTGGGAAAGACTGGATAAGCTAGGGATGTTATCCTTGGGGCAGCGAAGGTTGAGAGGGGACCTGATAGAGGTGTATAAGGATAGGATGGCACTTTTTCCATTAGTAGAGGGGTCATTAGCCAGGGGTCATTCCCGGGGGTTGAGATGTAACCTTTCCATCTCGGAGAGTGGTGAGAGTCTAGAACTCACTGCCCGAGAGTGTGGTCGAGTCAGAGGCTTTTATAAAATTTAGATATTTGCTTACAATGCAATAATCTGCAGGGGCTAGTGACCAAGCAGTGGAAAATGGGGTTAGTGCAGTCAGATCATTGTTGACCAGCGTGGACAAGATGGGCCGAATGGGCTCCTTCTGTGCTGTAAAAATCCAAGAATCTATGGACCGGCGGCTGGAAAATAGCACAGTGGTTAGCACTATGGCTTCACGGCACCAGGGTCCCAGGTTCGATTCCCAGCTTGGGTCACTGTCTGTGCGGAGTCTGCACGTTCTCTCTGTGTCTGCGTGGGTTTCCTCCGGGTGCTCCGGTTTCCTCCCACAAGTCCCGAGAGACGTGCTTGTTCGGTGAATTGGACATTCTGAATTCTCCCTCAGTGTACCCGAACAGGCGCCGGAGTGTGACGTCGAGGGGATTTTCACAGTAACTTCATTGCAGTGTTAATGTAAGCCTACTTGTGACAATAAAGATTATTATTATTACAAAATGAGTTTTGAATGGACAAGTAGTTTTTAAAATCTTTTGACCAGCGCAGGCAGAATTGTCTGAATGGTCTCTTTCTGTGATGTAACCTTTTTGCGGTTCTGGAGTATGCGGAGTAAACCGCCGTTTGCTTCAGGCCTTTGAACAGCTGGTATAATCTGTGACGGAAATTGTATCCCACATTAGCTGGCTTCAACTGAGAAATTTTGGGTTTCCTAAGCGCTGTAGCAAACAAAGAACTGCTGAGAATTTTAAACTGTTTTCAAAGACACGATGATCCGTACTATGATGACCAAGCAAGAATGGTTGATAGATCGTAGAATGTACAGTGCAGAAGGAGGCCATTTGGCCCATCGAGTCTGCATCAGCTCCTGGAAAGACCACCGTACTTAAGACCACGCCTCCACCCCATCCCCGTAATCCAGTAACCCCACCTAACCTTTTTGGACACTAAGGGCAATTCATCATAGAACAATAGAACATTACAGCGCAGTACAGGCCCTTCGGCCCTCGATGTTGCACCGACCTGTGAAACCACTCTAAAGCCCATCTACACTATTCCATTGTCATCCGTATGTTTATCCAATGACCATTTAAATGCCCTTAATGTTGGCAAGTCCACTACTGTTGTAGACAGGGCATTCCAGGCCCTTACTACTCTCTGAGTAAAGATCCTACCTCTGACATCTGTCCTATATCTATCTCCCCTCAATTTAAAGCTATGTCCCCTCGTGCTAGCCATCACCATCTGAGGAAAAAGGCTCCCACAGTCCACCCTATCTAATCCTCTGATCATCTCTTATCATGGCCAATCCACCTAACCTGCACATCTTTGGACTGTGGGAGGAAACCGGAGCACCCGGAGGAAACCCACACAGTCACGGGGAGAACGTGCAGAGTCCGCACAGACAGTGACCCAAGCCAGGAATCGAACCCGGGACCCTGGAGCTGTGAAGCAATAGTGCTAACCACTGTGTTACCGAGCTGCCCGTGGTTAGATAGAGACAGTGACGGAAAGAATGATCACGTGCCTTGTGTCCTCACATTTAAACAGTCATAGAATTGACAGTGCAGAAGGAGGCCATTCGGCCCATCGAGTCTGCACCGGCTCTTGGAAAGAGCACCCTACCCAAGGTCAACACCTCCACCCTATCCCCACAACCCAGCAACCCCACCCAACACGAAGGGCAATTTTGGACACTAAGGGCAATTTATCACAGCCAATCCACCTAACCTGCACATCTTTGGACTGTGGGAGGAAACCGGAGCACCCGGAGGAAACCCACGCACACACGGGGAGGACGTGCAGACTCCGCACAGACAGTGACCCAAGCTGGAATCGAACCTGGAACCCTGGAGCTGTGAAGCAATTGTGCTATGCACAATGCTACCGTGCTGCCCCTTGCTACCGTGCTCCAAGTCAAGAGCAATAAACCTGTGCGGTTCGGATATGGTTACTGCTACTGATGACGATGCCATGACTAGCTCACTTACTAGACCTAAAGCTGAATCTTGGCAAATCTGCCCACTTGACAATAATCCTATTGATGGAAATTTGCTAATCTGTGTATAGTATTAAACTCCCCCACAGCATTCCTGCACTAGACAAACACATTATGCAAAGAGTGTCAGAATCTGTTGTGTAAAAAGCAGCAATACATGGTGCAAAACATTTCCAGAATTGGATTAGTGGCTTTCAATTTTGTTACGGCAGCATTTTAATATACATTGAGAAAACAATTAACCATCAAAGTATATTGATGAACGTTCTTCTTTACAAGACAAAGAACAAAGAACAAAGAAAAGTAGAGCACAGGAACAGGCCCTTTGGCACTCCAAGTCTGTGCCGACCATACTGCCTGTCTAAACTACAATCTTTTACACTTCCTGGGTCTGTATCCCTCTATTCCCATCCTATTCATGTATTTGTTAAGATGCCCCTTAAATGTCATTATCGTCACTGCTTCCACCACCTCCTCCGGCAGCGAGTTCCAGGCACTCACTTCCCTCTGTGTAAAAAACTTGCCTCGTACATCTCCTCTAAACCTTGCCCCTCGCACCTTAAACCTATACCCCCTAGTAATTGACCCCTCTACCCTTGGAAAAAGCATCTGACTATCCACTCTGTCTATGCCCCTCAAAATTTTGTAGACTTCTATCAGGTCGCCCCTCAACCTCCGTCGTTCCAGTGAGAACAAACCAAGTTTATTCAACTGCTCCTCATTGCTAATGCCCTTCATACCAGGCAACATCCTGGTAAATCTCTTCTGCACCCTCTCTAAAGCCTCCACATCCTTCTGGTAGTGTGGCGACCAGAATTGAACACTATACTCCACGTGTGGCCTAACTAACGTTCTATACAGCTGCGATATGACTTGCCAATTCTTATACTCAAGACAAATAGATCATAATAATATTAGTGCAGGAAATCACAAACTGCAATGGCTGCAACAATGCTGAAAATGGCAACAGGTGACCAAATGCTTGGGCAAAAAAGATAGATTTTAACGAGCGACTGAAAGGAGGAGAGAGAGGCAAGGAGGTTTGAAGATGGAAATTCAGAGCGTCAGGCTTGGACAGATGAAGGCATGCCATCAATAGCTGGAATGCTCTCCACTTGCCTGGGAGAATGCAGCTCCACAAAACATCCAAGGAGGTCAGCACTATCCTGCCCGCTTGATTGGCACCCCATTCACCACCTGTAACATTCGCTCCCCGCAATCTGCTCACAGTTGCAGCTGTGTGTACCATCGACAAAATGCACCCACCAAGGGACCTTCCAAACCCACAACCACTACCACCTGGAAGGACAAGGGCAACCGATACATGGGAACACCACCACCTGCAAGTTCCCCTCCAAGCCACTCACCATCCTGACTTGGGTATATCCTGACTCTAGCACTGGGTCAAAATCCTGGAACTCTATTCCTCACAGCACTGTGGCTGGTTCCTACAGCGCAGGGACTGCAACGGTTCAGGAAATTAGCACACCACCGCCTATTGAAGTGGAATTAGACATGGGAAAAAATGCTGGCCTTGCCAGCAACGTGCACATCCCACAAAATAAATTTTTAAGTGGGGTGGAGGAAATTGGAGACGCAGGAGAGGCCGGAATTGGAGGAACGCAGAGATTGTAGACCTGCAGGTGGTGACAGAGATAGGCAACAAAAGCCATGAAGCATTGGGAAATGGGAATAAGAATTAGAATCATTGGGGGGGGATGGACCAGGCAGACAATATAGGCTGGCAAGTACAGGACGCAGGGCCAAATGTGTGAACAGGACTTGGTGCGAGTTAGGAAATGAATGCAGCATTTCGGATGAGATTAGGTGTACGGATGGTGAAAGTTCGGCGAGTGTTAGTATACCGGACCAGACCCCAACATTTGGTAGGAATGCAGACGAGAACCCCACACAATATTTTTCAATTTGTAAAACTATGAGGAAAGGATACTTTATCCCAGGAGTGATGACTCCGACCAATCGGTAACTTTTACATTGAAAAAAAACTTTAATTTAAACACAGAAACATCAAAGAAGTAACTTTACAATTATCAGTTAAATAGTTCTGATCCAGAAAGGAAAAACTGAACTTACTATCTATACCTGATACTAACTCTAATTAAGCAACCCAATACAATTCAAATGCCACTTATAAATAAAGTTAACAAAACAGTCACTTGCTTAGCTATGCAGAGACCTTTAGAGAATAATCCTTTCAAGAGCAGATCAGTACAATTCTGACTTGTCAGACTCAAATTCTACGGCAAACTGCAAAACTACAGACAGACTTGACGCCGCCTATTAATTACATCATCTGTATCTCAGTAAGTTCCATGACCTGCTTGGCTAGGATTAAATATCTTAGAATGTTTTGGAACCATCCAATATATACACAATGTTCCATTAGCCCCTTATCTGTAACCAAGTAAGTGATTGGAATGAATAATTACCTCACCTGTCACAACCCTTTAATTACAACTGGAGCAGATATACTGCCTGTATGTATTTTAAACCAGGGTTCATAATAAAATTACTGCCGCAAATCTGAAATATAATCCATAACAATTTCTACATTCATCACACGAGGAAAAAAGTGGAATTGTCGAACATGGGTGAGGGCTACAGCAACGAATTGAGGCTGGATTGAGGTGTGTGAGATTACAGGAATAAAAATAAGCAGTTTTGGTGGTGGAGAGAATATGGGTCAAGATCACAGCCCAGATTCAAAAGGTCACCAAGGTAGTAAACATTTTAGTTCAGTTTAAGGCCAGAAAGGAGATTAAATTGCTGACTGCAGAACAACATTTCTGATGGGAGCAAAAGACAAGGCCTTCCAAAAGTGTAATGCAGGGCAGCACGGTAGCACAGTGCTTAGCACAATTGCTTCACAGCTCCAGGGTCCCAGGTTCGATTCCGGCTTGGGTCACTGTCTGTGCGGAGTCTGCACATCCTCCCCGTGTCTGCGTGGGTTTCCTCCGGGTGCTCCGGTTTCCTCCCACAGTCCAAAGATGTGCAGGTTAGGTGGATTGGCCATACTAAATTGCCCTTAGTGTCCAAAATTGCCCTTAGTGTTGGGTGGAGGCGTTGACCTTGGGTAGGGTGCTCTTTCCAAGAGCCGGTGCAGACTCGATGGGCCGAATGGCCTCCTTCTGCACTGTAAATTCTATGAAGGTGCACAGGTGGTAATAGAATCATTGACTTTACAGTGCAAGAGGCCATTCGGCCCATCAAGTCTGCACTGGATCTTGGACAGAGCATCCCACTTAAGCTCACACATCCCCCCCTATGCTCATAACCCTGCCTAACCCTTTAGACATTAAGGGGCAATTTGGCGTGGCCAATCCACCTAACCTGCACATCTTTGGACTACGAGTGGAAACCGGAGCACCCGGAGGAAACCCACGCAGACACGGGGAGACAGTCACCCGAGGCCGGAATTGCACCCGGGTCTCTGGAGCGGTGAGGCAGCGGTGCTAACCACCATACTGCTGATTCAAATAAGTAACATTAAAATAAGTAATGTTCAAATAAATAGTCACTCAACAACATTTGAATGTCCCCATTCAAAGTAACAGACTACAGGATTGGGTCACCTTCAGATACCAAATAACTATCCCTGGCCACCAGCAAATTTATTAACAGATTAATTTTGTGCACTTGGGAAACACAAATTTCCAATAATTTCCCTCGCAATCATGCATTTCCTCAATGCAGTTGTTTGCCTACCATTACAGGCAGCCAAGGAGATAATGAGCTGAGCTTTGCAGAACCCGTACAAGGAAACAAAGGCAGTCATTTGGAATGTACAAGCAAAGCATCCAGCGGCAGAAAATAACAGAGCCACAAAGTCTCCTTAACGCATGAACTTTCAAGGAGGTTTGCTGAGAATGATCTAAGTTCTAGCACCCAGCGTGCACTTTCTGCACACCAGACGTCTTTGGTACAAAATAAATGATCTTCGGATAAAAAGGAAAGCTAGTCACTGGTCTAGAGCCTAGAAGTCACTAAAACCTTGTCGCCAGAAATAAAATTCTGACCTAAATAAGCCGTGGCTTATCTAACGACTGTCCACCTTTGCAGCATGGTCGGACTTATCACGGGAATGTCAGGGGGGTTTGACAAGCATTAGCAAAGAGATATCCCAGCTTCCAGTCCGGAGCCTCCCTGTGAGGAGACTGGAGACTCAAAGGTTCAACTCACACCTCTTAGCCAGGTTAGTCTCTTCAGTTGGATGGCTGAACCTGCAGATTTTCCCAACGACACCTTCGAGAGCCTGTCTTTGTTGGTGTTGACAGCAACGTTGTCGAACAGGAAAGGAGCCCTTTCCTTCTCCCACACTCTTACCTGCCTCACAAGTGATGAGCGTGATTCTCGGCAGGTTCATCATAGATATCATAGGCTCATTCACCTCCAAATCTCATCCATGGAAGCCGTCTTAGCATGGAAACATGTCAAAGTTCACTCGAATCAATCCGACCATCACATCCAAGGACAGGGTCACTAGGAACAGTCTCATTGGCTATGCCCAGCAGGGGCATTGCATAAAGACAGAACTCTGGTGACACTGTTCTCCCAGGCCTGCTGCTGTCCATCTGTATCCAGCTCCGTGTTTTCAAAAACAAACCTGACCTCCTCTTTGGCTGTGCCCAGCAGGGCATTGCATGAGGACATAACTCTGCTCGCCAATGTCATCTGGTGACACTGTTCTCCCAGGCCTGCTCCTGTCCATTTGTATTCAGCTCCGTGCTTTTAAAAACAAAGCTAGCAATGTGAAAACCAGCTCGAAGCATCGCACACGCATGGGCGCCGCTAACAGGGATGAAGGAAGCTGAAGTATCCAAATATGTTTGTCAAAATAATCCTGCCTTGGGATAATGTGAGCTTTCAACTGAATTGCATTTGGTAACCGGGCAACTTTCTTTCGTGACCGAGCCTGACGAATCTAGAGTGTTGGTAAAGTAAACTCATTAGCATTAGCATGCCCTGTGTGTCGGTAAACTCTTTACGCAAAGAGTGGTGAGGCTGTGGAATGCCCTACCTGCAACAGTAGTGAACTCACCAACATTGAGGGCATTTAAAAGTTTATTGGATAAGCATATGGATGATAATGGCATAGTGTAGGTTAGATGGCTTTTGTTTCGGTGCAACATCGTGGGCCGAAGGGCCTGTACTGCGCTGTATCGCTCTATGTCTATGTTCTATGTAGCTGCGTTATTGCTGGCCGTTAAAGGACCCCGAGACTGCACAAAATTTCAACATTTTTGTTCATTGCGTCATTATCTTTCGGTACAGAAGCACATGTCCATCACCACCTTCTTCAGACAAGCTCCTCCCTCGCCCCAACATCATTGCAGAATACACAGACCAAAAGTCAAGCACCCTCTCAACACTGCTAATCTCAAATCCGGGATCTCAAATATTGAACAACAAAGTGTTTACATAGGGTTTTAAAGCACAGAAACATGCCAACCAGCACAACCTCGGCTGGCGCTTACAATTCCTCTCACCCCATCATGGGCGGCACCGGTAGCTCAGTGGTTAGCACTACTGTTTCACAGCCCCAGGGTCCTGGGTTCGATTCCCGGCTTGGGTCACTGTCTGTGCGGAGTCTGCACGTTCTCCCCGTGTCTGCGTGGGTTTCCTCCGGGTGCTCCGGTTTCCTCCCACAAGTCCCGAAAGACGTGCTGTTAGGTGAATTGGACATTCTGAATTCTCCCTCTGTGTACCCGAACAGGCGCCGGAGTGTGGCGACTGGGGGATTTTCCCAGTAACGTTATTGCAGTGTAAATGTTAGCCTACTTGTGACAAAAGTAAAGGTTATTAGATTATCAGTTTGGTGTTAACGGAAGGCCACCAAAATGAAACATTAACTCTGTTCCTCTCCACAGATGCTGACCACTCTTCTGAACATTTCCAGCTCTTTCTGATTATCTTTCAACTTCTATCCCTTTTTCCCCTCATGTACTTGATCTAGCTTCCCCTCAACTGCATCTACGTCACACAAAATGAGCCCTTAAACCTCTCGCTCCAGAGGAGAGGGGTAAGACACGATGTCCTGTGTGTCAAAGAAAAAATTTTTTTTTTTTTTTTTTTTTTTTATAAAATCGCATTTATAATAATAATCTTTATTAGTGTCACAAGTAGGCTTACATTAACACTGCAATGAAGTTACTGTGAAAATCCCCTAGTCGCCACATTCCGGCGCCTGTTCGGGTACACAGAGGGAGAATTCAGACTGTCCAATTCACCGAACAGCACGTCTTTGGGACTTGTGGGAGGAAACCGGAGCACCCGGAGGAAACCCACGCAGACATGGGGAGAACCCGGGGAGAACACGCAAACTCCACACAGACAGTCACCCAAGCCGGGAATGGAACCCGGTTCCCTAGCACAAATTTCAAACAAATGGTACTTACTTAAACGTAGAGTTATGTGTGCTCAATAACCCGACCTGGAGCACACTGGAGCCTCTCGTTCAGTGGGCTGACTTTGCTCAAAACTACCATCATCGCACAGCACACTACACTGCGGCTCAGAGGAAGGCAAGCGTTCTGGGGTGACACCCACAGAACCGACACCTCTTGTGTCAACAGGGTACAATCCAGCCATTCAAACCACCTCAATACCTGGGGGGGGGGGGGTCTTCAAGTTCTATTCAATGCTGTTAACTTGCACATCGAGTATTTTTGGCGTCTGTTACGTTTTGTTTATCTCGGTTTACACATCTTTTGGATAAAAGTTAGCTTGACCGTTAACATGAGGTTTGAAGTTTTACGCCTACCTTGCGCTTCGTAGTCGGCCGGGTGAGGGGCCGAATGGCAGTCCTGCGGAGGTGAGCTCATGCCGAGCACCGACTGCAGCTGGGTCACATTCAGGTGGGCCGTCAGCTCCCCATTCCGATCACCGACCTGCAAAACAGGAGAGATCGCCGGGGCTGAAAACTTAAGACAGCTCAAAAGGTGGTGAGATTCAACCGCGCGGTACGTCTGAGGGAGGGAAGGAGGGAGGAGGGGGGGAAAGGGGGAGGGAGGGGAGTAAAGGGGGAGGGAGGGGAGGAAAGGGGAGGGAGGGCAGGGGGAGAGAGGGAAGAAAGGGGCAGGGATGGAGGGAGGGAAGGAGGAAAGGGGGAGGGAGGGAAGGAAAGGGGCGGAAAGGGGAGGGAGGGGGGTAAGGGGGAGGGAGGGAAGGAAACTGGGAGGGATGGAGGGAGTGTAGGAGGACAGGGGGAGGGAGGGAGGGAAGGGGTGGAAAGGGGGAGGGAGGGAGGGAAGGGGCAGAAAGGGGGAGGGAGGAAGGGAAGGGTGGAAAGGGGGAGGAAAGGGAGAGGGAGGAGAGGAAGGGGAGGAAAGGGGGCAGGAGGGAGAGGAAAAAAGGGGGAGAGAGGGAGGGGAGGAAAGGGGGAGGCAGGGAAGGGAGGAAAGGGGAGGGAGGGAAGGAAGAGGGGAGGAAGGGGAGGAAAGGGGGAGGGAGGGATGGAGGGTGAAGAATAAGATAGGGGGGAAAGAGAAACAGGAAATCTGCGAACTGCAGTAGCTCTGGCACCAGCAGCAGCACCTCATCATTGAGCAGTGAGAGGGATGTTTCACTGAGGTCTCCCTGTGCATTTTCCACACCACCTCCTGCTTATCTCTCTTTAACTGGTCCCTTTTTACTGCATCGCACATTTATGACACCCCCACATTGAAGCAGCAGCAACAGTGTGTGCGTGTGCGTGAGTGTGTGTGTGTGTGTGTGGGTGTTGGGGGGGGGGGGGGCTCCAGCGCTGTGCTGGGCCACACACGCCTCATTCTCAGGTTGATGCAGCACCCCTGACCCAGGGAGCACCATTGAAGGCCCCGCGCTAACCTATCAATCACCACGTTTAAAAGGCACTCCTCCTTAACAATCATTCCGAAACATCACTTTGAAGGTTAAAATAAAAAGCAGAAAAGTGCTGGAAAATCTCGAGCAGATCTATAGAGAGAGCGAGGCGGAGGCAACGTTCCCAGTTCCAAGGTGGCTTCTTTGGAACAGTTCCGGAATTGGACTCCAAACATCCTCCTTCCTCCCTCCACAGATGCTGCCAGACCTGCTGAGCTTTTCCAGCATTTTCTGTTTTTACCTGAATGTTAGATTTGTTTTATTTTTCAAAATTTAACTCTAACCCCCCAGGGAACAGCTGGAGGGCTTAAGCACATACACAGTCCATCCACAGCACGTATACAATCCATCCTCAGCATGTACACAGTCAATCCACGGCACAGACACAGGCCATCCACGGCACGTATACAATCCATCCACAACATGTACACAGTCCATCCACAGCACGTACACAGTCCACCCTCAGCACGTACACAGTCCACCCTCAGCACGTACAGTCCACCCTCAGCACGTACTCAGTCCACCCTCAGCACGTACACAGTCCACCCTCAGCACGTACACAGTCCACCCACAGCACGTACTCAGTCCACCCTCAGCACGTACTCAGTCCACCCTCAGCACGTACACAGTCCACCCTCCGCACATACACAGTCCATCCACAGTACGTATACAATCCATCCTCAGCATGTACACAGTCCATCAACAGCATGTACACAGTCCATCCACAGTACGTATACAATCCAGCCTCAGCATGTACACAGTCCACCCTCAGCACGTACACAGTCCATCCTCCGCACGTACACAGTCCATCCTCAGCACGTACACAGTCCATTCTCAGCACGTACACAGTCCATCCTCAGCACGTACACAGTCTATCCTCAGCACGTACACAGTCCACCCTCAGCACGTACACAGTCCATCCTCAGCACGTACACAGTCCATCCTCAGCACGCACACAGTCCATCCTCAGCACGCACACAGTCCATCCTCAGCATGTACACAGTCCACCCACAGCACGTACGCAGTCCATCCTCAGCACGTACACAGTCCATCCTCAGCACGTACACAGTCCATCCTCAGCACGTACAGTCCATCCTCAGCACGTACAGTCCATCCTCAGCACGTACACAGTCCATCCTCAGCACGTACACAGTCCATCCTGAGCACGTACAGTCCACCCTCAGCATGTACAGTCCATCCTCAGCACGTACACAGTCCAGCCTCAGCACGTACACAGTCCATCCTGAGCACGTACACAGTCCATCCTGAGCACGTACAGTCCACCCTCAGCACGTACAGTCCATCCTCAGCACGTACACAGTCCATCCTCAGCACGTACACAGTCCAACTTGAGCACGTACACAGTCCAACCTGAACACATACACGGCGCTGAAGACCCGGGTTCGAATCCTGGCTCTGGGCCACTGTCTGTGTGGTGTTTGCACATTCTCCCCGTGTCTGCGTGGGTCTCACCCCCACAATCTGAAGATTGCTACTTTTTTTTTTTAATTCAAAAGGTTAGGTGGGGTTAAGGAGTTGGGGGGGGGGGGGGGGGTGGGCGGGAGAAAGAGTGGGCCTAGATAGGGTTCTCTTTCAGAGGGTTGGTGCAGATCTGATGGACCGAATGTCCTCCTTTTGCACTGCTGTGGCAGCTCTGTGATTCTATTCTATGATTCTACACGGCGGATATGTATTGAATTCAACACAGCAAATTGACAAATTGGAATGGATATATTTCGGAGGGAGGGGGGGGGAAACTGGAAATGAGAAAGCACATTGAATGTAAATTGCGATTACAAATTCTAATCTGAATAGAATACATTGTGCCAACTGGCATTGGACATATTGTGCCTATGGGACGGTTTAACATGGCCCGACACAACACACACAGGAGCCCCTTCAGACATCAGACACGACAGGCTTCTAACTCTTTCAGTTTCACCAAACTCAAATAAATGGTCGATGATGAAAGGCAGAGTTCTATTCGACCACACCAAGGCACTGATTTAAAAAAAAGATAGAATCAAAGTCAGTAAAGAGAAAAACATTTACGAGAGCTAAAACGGACACACACGCACACAGGCAACGATCAGTGTGTTACCAAGACACAAAGTTAAGATTCTTCGAATGGATTCATCATCAGGTCCGAATGTGACGCTCGAGTGCTGTATGTAATTCACTGCTCTCCTGCGGATCAAGCTGTGCAGCACAGTCAAGCGAACCTACGTTATTTAATAATAACCTTGTTTTTCTGTCCAGTTTTATTTTTGTCTGGGAATATGCGGAAGACGGTAAAAAAAAAAGAGTCGGCTTTGAAGATTGGTATCTTGCTGTTTGGCTCTGCCAGCAGAAGACACAATCACGGCCCCCGCACAAAGCAAAAGTGTTTTATTTTTTGATTCCAGGATCTTCCCTATCATGGGTATTACGTAAGCACCGTATGCCAGATTCAGCAGCAGCTATTCAAGAGGCTAGAAAGTTTCCTTTTGCCAACTCTACCCCACCCTCACCCTTTCGTCCCCACCCCACCCCCCACTCGACCACCCACACAAACTTCTGCAAACACTGAGCTTATCAAAAGTCAATGCGGAGCTGATATCAACTGGCTAGGCTGGCTCTACCAGCTGGCTTGTATCAACTGATAAGATGCTATAAAAACTGCCCCCATTGAATTGTATCGCAGAACCGTGAGTATTTCGCAAAAACCACATTTGCCATAAGGGCAGGGCCTCAGCTTTTGGATCACCCGGTCTCCCTCAACAACTTATGTTAACATAGCAGCTTCAACAGAATAAAGATTTCCAAAGTACTTCACTGGACCATTGCAAAGCCAGATCTGACACCAAACCACATACGGCAATATTAGAACAGGTAGTTAAGTGCTTAGTCAAAGAGGGAGGTTTTATATATAATAATCGTTATTGTCACAAGTAGTTTCACACTGACACTGCAATGACGTTACTGTGAAAAGCCCCTAGTCGCCACATTCCGGCGCCTGTTCGGGTACACTGAGGGAGAATTCAGAATGTCCAAATTACCTAACAAGTACGTCTTTCGGGACTTGTGGGAGGAAAACGGAGCACCCGGAGGAAACCTGCGCAGACGCGGGGGTGAACGTGCATTCTCCGCACAGACAGTGATGCAAGCCGGGAATCGAACCTGGTACCCTGGCGCTGTGAAGCAACAGTGCTAAAGCGGAATCGTTTTTTTCGTTATTCGTCCATGGAACATGGGTGTCGCTGACTGGGCCAGCATTTGCTGCCAATCCCTAATTGCCCTTGAGCGGAGTGGCTTGCTAGACCATTTCAGGGGGCAGCTAAGAGTCACCCACATTGCTGGGGGTCTGGAGCCACATGTAGGCCAGACCGGGTCAGAACAACAGATTTCCTTCCCTAATGGGCCAGATGTGTTTTTCTTGATGACAATCGACAGTAGATTCATTACCGAGACTAGCTTTATATTCAGAATTCATTAAACAAATTCAAATCCTGCCACGGCGGGATTTGAACCCGTGTCCCTAGAGCCCGTGTCTCTGGATTACTCGTCCAGCAACATGAATGGGGAAACGGTGGCATAGTGGTAAAATATCAAAGAGATGGGTGGTTTTGGAGGGAATTCCAAAGCTTGAGGCTCAGGCAAAAGAAAAGTTGCATTTATATGATTTTCTCAAGACAACTTGATACTCCAAAGCATTTTACAGCCAATGATGGGAATGGAAGGTTTATGGGGATAAGGCAGGAAAGTGGAACTGACGATTATCAGATCAGCCATGATCTCACTGAATGGTGGAACAGACTGGATGGGGCAAGTGGCCTGCTTCTGCTCCTACTTCTTATGGTCTTACAAAGTACTTTCTGAATCGTCTTCGGGTGCTGTAGTGTCGGAAACACGCAAGCCAATTTGCGCACAGCAAGCTCCCACACCAAACTTTGTGATAACGATCAAGTCATCTGCTTTGTCGTGTGTGATATGTATCGGGCAAGACACTGGGGAGTTCTCCCGTTTCCTTCTTTGAAATAGTGCAAGATCTTTCACGTCAGCCACACAGGCAGTTGGGATCGTCGGGTTAACAACAGATAGCACCTCTGACAGCGTAGCACACCCTCACGATCACACTGGAGGGTCAACCTTGATTTTTGTGCTCAAGTCCTAGAATCTTGCGGCACAGAGGCAGGAGTGCTATCCAATGAGCCACGGCTCAAGACATGGCCACCAATCGTGGATGGATTAAAAATGGAATGCTCCAAAGCCCAGGAGTGGAAGAGATCAGATATTGAGACATTTGTGGAGATTGCAGATGTAGGGAGGGATGAGGACATGGAGGGATTTGAAAACAAAGATGAACACTGCAACGACATCATCACCCCCCCCCCCCCCCCCACCCCTCCCCACAACGTCCCAATCCTCTGCAATTTTATTCAAAGCGAGGTCAATGCAATGAATGATTTCAATTTATTTTAACAGTGTTGATTGTGGGATACATTTTGACCAGGACACAGGGTGGAAGTCCAGAAGCACGGTGGCACAGTGGCTAGCACTGCTGCCTCGACGCCAGGGACCCGGATTCAATTCCGGCCTTGGGCGACTGGTGGCGTTTGCACTTTCCCCCTCCGTGTTTGCTTGGGTTTCCTCCGGGTGCTCCGGTTTCCTCCCACAGTCTAAAGATGTGCCATTGGCCATGATAAATTGCCCTTAGTGTCCAAAGATGTGCAGGTTAGGTGGGGTTACGGGGGTGTGGCCTGCGTACAGTGCTCTTTCAGAGGGTCAGTGCAGACTCAATGAGCCAATTGGCCTCCTTCTGCACAGTAGAAATTCTATGGTTCTATGGTACACCTGCTCTGCTTTGAAATATTGCCATTCGATCTCTTACATCCACTTGAGGTTGCACACTGTCAGAAAGACAGCATCTCTGGCACTGCAGCAGTCCCTCCGTATTGCACTCTGATGTGGGACTGGAACCGACAACCTTCCATCTCAAGAGTCAAGTATGCTACTGACTGAGCCATACCTGAGATCAACGAGTTGAAAACCAAACGAATGCCAATTGCGAAAATTATACAAAAACAGAAAATGCTGTATATATGTACGGTACAAGGCAAAATAGCGACACAGGAGCAGGAATAGGCTATTTGCACCCTCCTACCCTCACCCATCCTCCAGGGAAGAGAATCCCAAAGATTCACCACCCTCTGAGTGAAGAAATTCCTCCTCATAGCCATCCTAACTGGCCGACCCTTTCTTCTGAGGCCATCTCCCCAGGTTCTACACCTCTCACCAACAGGGCAAATCATCCTTCCCGTATCTCCCCTGTGAGGGTTTGGTATGGTTCCTCCCTCCCTACCTGTAGGGAGCAAGGTTTGCTGCTGTGGATGTTCCTTTGAAGAAAGTTCTGCACCCAAAGTTTTACTAGAATGTTGCCTGGTATGGAGTGAAGCTCTTATGAGGAAAGGCTGAGGGACTTGAGGCTGTTTTCGTTATAGAGAAGACGGTTAAGAGGTGACTTAATTGAGGCACACAAGATGATCAGAGGATTGGATAGGGTGGACAGTGAGAACCTTTTTCCATGGATGGTGATTTCCAGCACGAGGGGACATAGCTTTGGGTTGAGGGGAGATGGATATAGGACAGATGTCAGAGGTAGGTTCTTTGCTCGGAGAGTGGTGAGGGCGTGGAGTGCCCTGCCTGCAACAGTAGTGGACTCGCCAACACTCAGGGCATTCAAATGGTCATTGGATAGACATATGGACGATAAGGGAATAGTGTAGATGGGCTTTAGAGTGGTTTAACAGGTTGGCACAACATCGAGGGCCAAAGGGCCTGTACTGCGCTGTAATGTTCTATGTTCTATGTTCAAAGCATCAACTTGTCTGTTACCTGGACGCTGATGAGGCTTCTGGCTCTTGGTCTTTAGCTTTGGTGAGGGTGGGTGGTAATTCTCTTAGCTTCAGGGCATTATACACATTCTCTACAACCTTTAGAACTCCCTGTCCTATAAAACCTTAATTGTTCTCAATGTTTGCATTACATGCACTGCCATAAATTATCCGCAAATAACAAGCGCAATCGCACCCATCCAGTGAATCTTGCATTTCGCAATCTCATGGGAGTGTTCCTTTAAGAAAGGTTTTTTGTCTTATCACATGGCTTCAATGATGTCATTTTGTGGGTGGACCGGAGCTATGGCTGTGAGGTTTGTTTTACTTTCGCTTTCAGTTTTGACCGCTGTGGACTTGGGACAGTGGATAAGTGTTTTGGCCTGTCTCTCTCTGTTTTCATCTTAAAGAGTTGTTCCAGGAAAAGAAACATACCTGCTTTGGTAATGTAAAAGATATAGTTTGCTTGCCGGAAGGGTTTAAACCTGCTGGTGAGACAGGGTCAGAATCTCAGGAAAAGCCAGTCTTATTCAAGTGAGAATGCAGAGTGCTGGGCCATGCCCATGAAAAGAGGTTTTTGGTTTATGGGATTTTGTTTTTGAATTGGAACAGTTAAGGGGGAATTCATTAAGTGTTATATATAGATTACTGTAGCTGTGTGGGGTGTCTTTACATTTGTAATTGATAGAAATTATTGCTGTTTGTTTTTATATATATATATATATATATATGTTATCTAAGTTCTTAGAATAAAGCTTGTTTGATTAAAGTGTCTGGGAAGACTGTTGATTTACACCTAAAGGGAAGGCTCTTGTGCTCATCCTAGCCAAATTCAACATAAAAGGTTGTCGGTCCGGTGGACTTCATAATATACTTTGGAGTTTCTAAACCCTGGCCCATAACAACAACAACAACATCACAGCTGCCGGGTTTCCTCTACTACACTTCCAAAAATACTTCAGGTGGTTGCAATGTGCTTCGAGGCATCCACTGGTCTTGAAAAACTAGATATAAACGGGAATCTATTTTCTTGCATGACCCTCAAGTAGGCGACAGTCGAATGCCATTCATTCTACCCGTCCACGGAAGAACTAAATAACTGATGTTGCTGCGCGGAGTGGCTCACTGGGAGATGTGAATTTTAATGCCGCTGAAAATAATTTATTTTATGCATTTGTACATCATGGATCCTGGGAAGAAAGTTTAAAAAAAAAAAACCCACTATAATTAAGTATCTGCTGATGTTTCTAAAACTACTCAAGCTTTTCTCGTGCAATTCATGGCACTGTAAGGATCAGTCAGTTGAATTATAGGTTATAAACCTCTTTTAAGCATCCACCCTTTTAAGCATCTGATGAATTTTAATTGCCCGCCAAGAGGTGCCTGGTTGCTGACTGGTCTTCCCAGGTTGCCTCTCAGGACTAATGACCATCATTTTTTAATGCTGGTTTTAAAACAAATCCAAGGTTCAACTCAAATAAATCACAGAATTGTTACGCCGCAGGAAGCGGCCATTTGGCCCATCATGCCTGCACCAGCTCTCCAAATGAGCATCGTGGCCGAAGTGCCGTTCCCCTGCCTTTTCCCCGCACACTGCTTCCATTCAAGCACTTATCTAACGCCCTCTGGACCTGCCTCCACCATACTTACAGGCAGTGGATTTCAGACCCAAACCACTTGTGTGGAAACTTTTTCTCACATTGTAACGGTCCTTCCGGTTGATTCCCTCTTCTCCCCTTTCTTTATTTTTGCCATTATCATTTCGATCCATGGATGCTTAATGGACATATACCTTTAAGTCATGCAGCAGCAAGAATGAGGAATTCAAGAAGTTAGGATGTAGTACACTCTGCTAGCTTTGGACAACAGAACTCAGACTTCCCAGCACCTGAGAGATGGGGTAGGATTCAGCTCGATTGATCACCAGGTGGCCAACGCATTGGCCAAAGGGCCGTATTCTGCCCGGTAACAGGTGGGGATTGGATCCAAACTGAGTGCGATGATTTTCAGAGACCGAGGAAAGCAAGTTTGAGACTTGGGACACAGAGAGAAAAGGACCTGCTCTCTCTCTCTCTTTCCCTCGTGTTTCCTCCAAAAAAGCGGAGAGTTGCTGTATTTCTGAATGAATCTACAGTGAAAACTATTACTGACTGGAAAGCAGAAATCTCGACCCCTAAGCCTGGTATGAAGGACAGTGTGCTAAATACCACCGCCTGAAACAAAGACTCTTTTTTCCTTTTACTCATTATTATTCTCCCCTCTCTTCCCCCGTTGTTTGTCATGTGTGTGTGTGTGCGTATAAAAAGATATATAGAGCCAGTTACAATGGGAAATTAGATGATAGTTAACCAATTATATTTGCTGCATATTCCATTTTTGTTCCTATTGTTAATAAAAAGTAATTGTGTTTAAATTTACAAACCTGGTGACTGTAATTATTGGGCAGCCAAGGGCCAAAGACTTTGGGTATTTAAAAAAAAAAGAATTATTGGTTAATTCTCTTGTGCTACGACTCTGGGTCAAGTGGGGCTGGAATTGACTGCGCACACTAGCCCAGGGTGTCGTAACAACATCAAATGTGCTTCTTTTGCAAATCATCTTTAATCTGTGCCCTCGTGTTCTTGATTCTTTTACGGGCAGGAACAGTTTCTCGCCATCTTCTCTGTCCATTCCTCTCATAATTATCAAATCTCCCCTCAGTCTTCTTCTCTTCAAGGAGAACAGTCCCAACCTCTCCAATCCATCCTCATAACTGAAGTTTCTTATCCCTGCAACCATTCTTGTAAACCTCTTCTGCACCCTCTCCAATCTGTTCTCATCCTTTCTACACAATATTCCAGCTGTGGTTTGACTCATGTCTTGTACAAGTCAGCAAAGTCTCCTTGCTCTTGTACCCTGTGCCTCATAAATAAAGCCCAGAATACTAGGTTCTTTATTAACTGCTCTCGCCACCTAATCCTGTCTCCACTGATCTACACACATACAAACCAAGGTCCCTCTGCTCCTGGACACCTTTTAGAATTTTAAGGAAAGACTTGGATTTGTAGAGTAGCTTACCATATTTCTCATATTTCCCAAATAATTTTGCATGGAAATAACTTGCATTTAGTTTATGTGGCATTTTTAACAAACTGGGATATGCTGAAGTACTTCACAGACAATGAGGTTGTTGGAAAATGCGGCAGCCAATTTGCACACGGCAATCTCCCAGAAACAATAATGAGATAGTGACCAGATGGTGTTGGTCAAGTGATAAGTACTGGTCGGGATACAGGCACGCTCTTAAAACAGTGACACAGGATTTTCGACATAAGTGGGTCAGCAGCGCCCTGGCAATATGTTTGATATAAAAGATAGCACACCTCAATAGTGTAGCACTCCCTCAGTACTGCAGTGGAGTATCAGCCCAGATTGCATACTCCAGTACCTGACTTGTGAGGCTTGAACCTGTGAGAATGTCATCACTTATTCGTTTTTGTAATGTTTCCATGCTGATTTGCCTCAATATAGGATGCGGGTGTGCAAGGTAGTTTCTACTCCCAGACTCCCATTTTTTTTATTCGTTCTTGGGATGTGGGCGTCACTGGGCTGGGCCAGCATTTGTTGCTCTTCCCTAATTGCCCTTGAACTGAGCGGTTTGCATGGCCATGTCACAGGGCATTTAAGAGTCAACCGCACTGCTGTGGATCTGGAGTCAGTTGTAGGCCAGGCCGGGTGAGGATGACAGATTTCCTTCCCTGACGGACATTAGCAAGCCAGATGGGTTTTAACGACAATCGGCAATGATTTCTTGGTCATCATTGCACATTTAATTCCAGATTTTTTTTATTGAATTCAAATTCCACCATCTGCCGTGGTGGGATTCAAACCCAGTTCCCCAGAGAATTACCCTGGGGCCTCTGGATCACTCGTCCAGTGACAGTACCACTACGCTGCCACCTCCCCTCATGACCTCCTCTAGTTTACAAGTTTTTTGGGGGGGCACCTTCAATTCCTTATTTAGCCAAAACACGGCCACCAATCTTAACTACCACTCAGCTACCAGCACCGTCTAAATGAAACTCCCATGTACCACAGCCATGCACATCCTGTGCCACGGGTTTCAACATCCACCATTGTCCGCTGATCTTCCCGTGACCTTGCCTAAGCCTACCTTTTGCAACTCCCTTCATCCTATGAACCAGCATCTAACCTCCGTTGTTCCTACTCCTTGTCCCCACCCTGGAATTTCTCCCCCACCGCCCCCAGCTTACCAAATCTGTTCCCACCTTAAATAGCCTGCTCAAAACTTACCTCCACCACTGGACAGGAACTGTCCACCACCACTCCTGCTTGCCGTCAATTCTACTCTCTGACTCTGACGTCCTTGGAGATACTTCATTGGCTTAAAGATGCTACTTAACTGCAAGTTGTTACTGTTGATTCTCTTGTGTATGATTAACGGTAGTAACGGAGTTGAACACTTAACTCAAATGCAGCGTAAATTAACTGACAAGTTGGACGTTTATTTTGATGCTACAGATGCGACCATAATCCTCCAAGGATTCAGGATTTGTCCTGATATCAGCCCTGCCATAATCCTAAAACCAGCCAACACATCATTCACAAAATCTTTTTTTTTTTTTATAAAGGATTTCAGTTTTGAACATCTGCACACTTGGGAAGATTTTATCTAACATAATTGAAAAACCCTTGTGAAAAATGACAAAGCAGCGTTAATTTGACTGAAAATTAAGACCACAAATGAACCAGATTTCCTCTCGTGAGAGGAAGGTATGGGCAATTAAGGATGTAATGAGGCTCCTGTGAAAGCCTCAGCAGTGACAAATTGATTCCTGAGTAGCCTGCCACTGTCCCATCCTTCATTTTAAAAAAAAAAACAAAGTGCAGCTCTTCCCAGTTGCACCAGACGCTGTCCCAAAGATATTGGCTTCAAACAACCATTTTTTAAGGCAAGCCATTTTTCTCACCAGGCCAGGGATCCTTGATCAGCCAGGCATGCACGGTCTTGGTATGTCGCTCCTGAGCAGGCTCTTAGCAAGTAAGGGGGGGCAGCCAAAGAGGGGTACAGCACTGGGAAGGTATAGAGAAACAATGTCGCTCATTGGCATTGCGCACCCTGCAGAGCTGCATTTGGGCATCATGGAGAGTTGCGGATTAATCATCAAACATCCTTGCAAAGAGAAATGCTTCTGCAAGGGAACAGTGACTGGGCAAACAATCGACCATGGATGATTAAAAATATCTTCTGTGGCTAGTGTACAAAACATAGTAAATTCTCTATTGTACAGAAAAATAACAGTTAATAGAACTAGTCTGCAGAGTATTCAAGAATAGTTAAGTCACAAGGGCTTGAGAAAAGTATAAATGAAGTAAACCATTACGACTCCATAACGTGATTAGGCCATGCTCAAAAGACTCAGGAACTGCTTCTAGAATCATAGAATCTCTACAGCACAGGAGGAGCCCGTTCGGCCCATCGATTCTGCACCTCAGAAAGTGCACCCTACCTATGCCCTGTCCCCCCACAGTATATCTGTAACCTCACCTAACCTGCATAACCCTGGACATTATGGGGCAGTTTTATCGTGGCCAAGTGACACCCACATCTCATGGAAAAATGATAATAAAAAGATTATTTCTCAATTAAGATCACAAATAAATCCATTCACTATTATACTGTTTGTGGGACCTTCCTGTGCACAGATTGGCTGCAATGTTTTTGATTATACATTACATACAACAGTGATAGCAGTTCAAAACCAGAAACATTTTATTGGCTAGGGAGCATTACGGACGCCCTGAGCTCGCAAAAAGCGCGACCTATCAGTGGTTAATTTGTGTGATTGATTTCCTGCGCACATGGCGAGATTATATTCCTGTCTTCCTATCAGGGCCGGCACTGTCGGACCTCAATCTGAGTCAGCATCTTGTGGAGGGAACAAATTAAGCAGCCGAAATGAACACGCCATGGCTGCCAGCATGGACACCAACACAATCCTGCTTCATTCACTGATGGTTATTTCAGACCATAAGACATAGGAGCTGCGGTAGGCCACTGCGCCCATCGAGTCTGCTCCGACATTCAATGAGACCATCGCTGCTCTGACTTAATTCTCAACGCTACTTTCCTACCTTATCTTGATAACCTTCCATTCCCTTACTTTTTAAAAATGTTTTTGTTTAATACATTTAGAGAACCCAATTCATTTTTTCCGATTAAGGGGCAATTTAGCGCGGCCAATCCACCTACCCTGCACATCTTTGGGTTGTGTGGGTGAGACCCACGCACACACAGGGAGAATGTGCAAACTCCCACATGGACAGTGACCCAGAGCCGGGATCGAACCAAGGACCTCGGCGCCGCGAGGCAGCAGTGCTAACCACTGCGCCACCGCACTGCCCTTGCCGTGAACATACTTAACGATCCAGCCTCCACAGCCCTCTGCGGTAAGAATTCCACAGATTCGCCACCAACAAAAAATTCCTCCTCATCCCGGTCTTAAATGGACGACCCTATTTTCAGAGATTGTGCCCTCTGGTCCTAATCTCTACCACAAGAGGAAACAATCTCGCTGCATCTATCCTGCCCAGCCCATTGAGAATCTTCTGTGTCTGAATACGGTCACCTCTCATTCTTCTAAACTCCACTGAATACAGGCCCAATCTACTCAACCTCTCTTCATCGGAAAATCCCTCCATACCTGGCCCGGGATTTGCAGCGTATGACAATGTGGATATGATTTGTTTACATTCTTATGTTCAAGAGTGCCAAAACGTTGAAGGACGTAGGGGCAGCACGGCGGCACAGTGGTTAGCACTGCTGCCTAAGGCACTGAGGACCCGGGTTCGAACCCTGGCCCTGGTCACTGTCTGTGTGGAGTCTGCACATTCTCCCCATGTCTGCGTTGGTTTCACCCCCACAGCCCAAAAGATGTGCAGGTTAGGTGGATTGGCCACGCTAAATTGCCCCTTAGTTGGAAAAAATAATTGGCTGCTCTAAATTTTTTTTTTTAAAGTTGAAGGACTTGGGAGTTTAAATCATCGCCAAGAAAGTTAGAAAGGTCCAACTACCGTTCGCAATTTTAACTTTGAATCTTGCCAGTGGGATTCTTTTTGATTGGGAGCAAATCAGATCTTCTGATCTGCATAACAGCAGGGGGACTCTCTTTCTCTCTAACTACTAAACAAAATGAAAATATTTATCACAAGTTACGGCAGTTTTAAAAATTACTTTCATCACTTGGCTGACTTGCAACGATTCCCGTTCCAGCAATGTCGAGATTTTCAAATTTTCATCCTATCCAAATTGCTCCACAGCCGAGCCCCTCCCTCTTTCTGTAACTTCATCCAGCACGGAAACCCTCTCGGGATCTGGGTGCTCCTCCAATTCTGGCCTTGTGCACTTCCCGGATTCTCGTCACTTCACCACCGCCACGCCAGCCTTCAACCGACTGGTTTCTGAGCTCTGAGATTCCCACCCTGAACCTTGCCGTCTCTTTCTCTCTCTTTCCTTTCCTCCTTAAAACCTACCTCTTTAACCAAGCATTTTATCCCCCTGGCCTAATAGCTCCTTACGTGTCTCTGTGTCACATTTTGTTTGGTACCACTCCTGCGAAGCACCATGGAAATGTTTTGTTACATCCAAGACGCTCCAAAAATTCAGGTTGTTGTTGCCGATGAGTCAATCACAACAATGGTGGAGTCAGAACAAGTGAGGGGGTGAAGAATTTACACGGGAGCAAAATGTCCGTGAAGAGGGGGGGTTCAGCGATGATACCTCTTAAAACTGAATCGTTAGCATGCCACTAGAGTAGTTTTACGTAAGTTATTTTATTAAGGATTGAGATGAATTATAGGACTGAGTAATCATTATTAACCATTAAACATATATTTTTAGGACATAGCAGTAATAAGTAATCAAATGGGATTTAGGATAGCTCACTTGACCAAAAGGACATTACTTCTGATATTTTGTCTTTGTGAAACAATCCATGGTGCTGGTTCTGTTGTTCTGCTTCTCACAAACAGTCAGCACAGGCTGCTGGGATTGTACACAGCTGTCAGGATGAGGATCAATCATGCGCTGCTTGCAATTCTATTGGGTGAAGATTAAACACTGCTTGCGATTTTATTGGATAAGTTTAAAAGTAGCAGCTTCAGGGACTGGATCGCGACCAACTGGGGTGGCCTATTGATTTTTGAACGTTGTATAAGTACTGTGTTCGGGTCTTTGTTCGGCAGAACAGGTCTTGGCCGATACCTAGTCTGTTCTCCATATACACGTAACAAGCTTGATTAAATAAGCCATCTTTATCCAGGTTGTTGTGTTTGCTCCTCTCTGTACTGAGCTGAGCCACAGGGAATAACCCCACATGGAAGCTGACTCAATACACAGGTCTTGAAACCACTCCTACGTCAGTCCGTTGCTCACCAGCTGTTTGTTGTGCTGTTCTGCGACTTGGCTCTCTCGTGGCAGAATGTGTGTTGTTTGCCACCTGCGATTGTGGCCCCTGTACCCCTCGACCTTCTGCTTGACGGGCAAAATTTCACCAGCGCAGTCGACCTGCAGCGCACCAGCTAAAAGGAGTTCCAATTATAGAGACCAAGTTCTTCCTTATAACCAATACATGCTCAACATTACAGCGAGTGGCTTGGTTCGGTTCGTCACCAACTGAATCAGTTCCTAATTAACCCAATTCTGCACATGTAATTTAGCTGTAATTACCGTGATTAATTAATGTGTTACCACAAATAGCAGAACAATTATGCGTCCAAAAGTTCATAGCCACGGGATTGGAGTTACTAATTTAAACATGTGAAAAGTTGACTGCGTTGAGGACACGTGCTGCTTCATTCTTCCCCTGCACTTTCCAGCGTCACCCAGGAAAGGTGCAGAAGAGCAGAAGGCCAGAATCTGTTCGCAGGTGCAGTCAAGTCAATGGTACAAAACCATGGCTGCGGTGGAAGTAAATTTACAAAGCAGTTGCTGGCACAAGAAACCCCTTTCAGCAAGCGTCTTTCATTTATCATCAACCAGGTTGGATCTTCATCATGTGGAGGGTGATGAATTCAAAACAGCTGGACATCAAGGACCTGAATTTTACCAGCTCCGGGAAGAGGAGAGCTGGAAGACGGGGGGATGCTAAAATTCCTGGGGTCTGCATTGGATTGGCTCCCTGATGCGTCCATAGCTTGAAGCATTTTACCGAGAGCGTGACCAGACGTTGTGATGAATGTACGAATTTCAGATATGTTGTATTAGATGTATTTGGTGAAGTTAAGGTTAAAAGTTTGGGTTAGAGTGTGGCTGACTGCTGCAGTCATGTTCTGAAAGAATACCTACTTTGATAGGCAAGTATATTTTAGGAGCTGGGTTGCAATTAGCCGTTGTAAAAAATCTTGGGCTAATGCAGTTGTGTTTTGTTTAAGGGAGTCAGTTTTCAGCTTGGTGAGATAACGTTATTGCTGCATGGACATAAGGCAGCAGTCTGTTTGAGAAAGCATTTTCAGTTCAGTTCTGATCTGGCTGAAGCTGTGTGCACAGTGAAACAGTTCTGCTCGCACTGTAAATTAGTAAAATAGATTAACGGTATTTAAAACAGTGCAGGCTTGTCTGAGGACAAGGGGGATCTGAAACAAGCCAGTTGAAACAGCTTTGAAGTCATACAGCCAGAGTTCCTGGATGAGTCTGACTGGGTTCAGATCTGTTCTATAAAGCAGTGTTAAGAGATCTCGTTCTCAAAGAATAACTCTGTCAAGCAAGTATTTCTCTGTGACATTGGTATTTGAGATGTATTGAGGAGTACTGTTTAAGGGGTAATTGCAAGCTATTTTTGGGTGTGATGTTAAAAAGGTACCATTACATTATAGCATAGTAAGAAGTCTTACAACAGTCCAACAGGTTTATTTGGAATCACTAGCTTTCGAAGCGTACCTCCTTCGTCAGGTGCGTAGACTCACTTGATGAAGTAGCTACACCCCGAAAGCTAGTGATTCCAAATAAACCTGTTGGGCTATAACCTGGTGTTGTAAGACTTCTCACTGTGACATCCCCACACCAGCAACTCCACGTCATTACTAGCAGAGAATGAAATATATTAAAAACATTTTTTAACATCCTGCAGACTTATGGTCTTATTACCAGCATAGAATGAAATATTTTTTAACATCCTGCAGAATGTCTTTTCATTTGAGTTTAGTGGCGACCAACAAAAGCAGGAGTGATGTTTTAGCACTGCTTGTTACCTTCTACATGGCTTCTTTCTCCATCAATTTGCTGCCAAATGAGGAGTGAAGTTGAAAATTTGGGCATCACGGTAGCATAGTGGTTAGCACAATTGCTTCACAGCGCCAGGGTCCCAGGTTCGATTCCCGGCTTGGGTCACTGACTGTGCGGAGTCTGCACATTCTCCGGGTGCTCTGGTTTCCTCCCACAGTCCAAAGATGTGCAGGTTAGGTGGGTTGGCCATGATAAATTGCCCTTAGTGTCCAAAATTGCCCTTAGTGTTGGGTGGGGTTGCTGGGTTACAGGGATAGGGTGGAGGTGTTGGTTTGGATAGGGTGCTCTTTCCAAGAGCCGGTGCAGACTCGATGGGCCGAATGGCCTCCTTCTGAACTGTAAATTCTATGATTCTAACAAACAATATGCAACATTCCTGCAACTGTGCTTAAGTGTTATCTGGGCAGTTTAAAGGTCTTGCTCAATGACACTTTACAGCTACTGCTCAGACAGAAATATGTGTTCTTGGCTTCAGTTCTGTAACCCTTCACTAGACAGAGGAATTTAGATGCCAACAAGGGGAATAGCAAGTTGAGGCCAGAAAGCCAATTTTCATTTATTTATCATGATCTACAAGGCACAAGTCAGGGGTGCGAAGGGGTAATCTGCAAATGTCTGGTTGAGTCCAGCTTCCGACAACAAATCAAGAAGCTCGACGCCATCCAGGACAAAGCAGTCCCCTTTTGATCAGCACCCAATCATCAAGTTATACAGAGACTCCCTCCGCCACTGGCGCACAGTGGCACCAAGCTACAAGATGCATTGCAGCAACTTGCAAAGCCTTCTTCGAAAGCACCTTCCACATCTACCACCTGGCAGGACAAGGGCAGCAAACGCATAGGAACACCACCACCTGCAAATTGCCCTGGAAACATGACTTGGAATACTTGCATCACCATATCTTCGGAACCACTGGGCAACAGTTCAAAAAGAGCAACAGTTCAAGAAGACAGCTCCCTAACCCCGTCTAAGGGCAATTAGAGGTGGGCAGCAAACGCTGGCCTTGCTGGCCTCACTTTCCATGAACAAATTTTTTAAAAAATGATTTGTGCAACCGGCTCTGGAACGAATTCAGACGTATTGTTTTTTTTTTTCGTTTTTGGAGTGTTATTGTGGTGAGTTCTGGATTGAGGAACTAGAAGCCTTAGTCCTGAATAAATCATGTGGTGTGGAAGAAATACGAGAGTCAGCTTGCCATTTTATACAAGCATCAAACTATATCAATGACATTATTTGATGTTGCCACAGATTTTGTATTTTCGTGCCAAGTCAGAGCTAAGCTCAACGTGTCAAGTTTAGTACACGGCTACATTCAATAAAACAATCTCCAGACGGACTGTTCTTCGCAAATTCCCACACCTCCACCACCAAAGCAAATGACCAATGTTGTTTGGGGAGAAACTTGCTGTGTGGAGATGGGCAGCCATGTTGCCCAGGAGCAACAGCGGCTACACTTCAAAGAAGTAATTCATTGGCTGTGAAGTGCCATGGGACGTCCCAAGGTCATCAAAAGGCCAAGTGTTTTGAGGAATGAAACGGGTCCTCAAACCCTGCAAGGGCTTGTGCGATAGCGACTTCCCACTTTGGGCAGAGCAGGCAGATGGCACCGTCCTTTTTTTGGTCCGGACCATTGAAGCTCATTTACATCAAACACTTCAGCACAGGTGAATACCCATCTGCTGCCCAATTTGCTCATCACTAATGATTGCGCTGAGTTGGTGTCTATCGAACTTGTTTATCTTGGCAGCTGTGAGCCAACCAAGTGGTGCGAATGTAATCAGTTTCTCCACATGACTGATCACAGCTCTTTAACTACGAAACGGTAGTTATGCAGCCTAAAGGGATTGGAAATGGGTTTTGCCCCAATTAAGGTTACTGCGGATCGTGCAGTCTTAATTGATATTAAGGTTGTCCCACTGGAGTCGGGCTAAAATGTTGTTTTCCAGCACGGAATTTCCAACATTTTTCTTGCCAAGCGAAGCTCGGAGCAAGGTTATTTCAGGGCACTCTGGGTTCAGCTCCAACAATCTGCTCACAAGCTGGACAAGGGCTTTTTTCATTCACCCAGTTTCCATTTCTCCTGCACAATATTGAGAATTCTAAATCTACCTTTCGCTTTACACGGAGAATTGCTAATCCTCCCCTTAGTCATGAGTTGTCCTTTGTCTGAAACCACTGATCTTGTCCAAATTATTCAGGACATGATTTTGAATTGGCACATTGTATAATAATTGCGCACAGTGTGCCAATTTAAGCACATTGGAAAGAACCAAACGCTTGGTGTTAATACATTCAAAAGCCTTTTCAATACAGTGGGAAAGAAAGCTTTGGCTTCATCTCAGCTCAGTTGGCAGTATTTCCACCTCTGACCCTCTGGGTTTAAGATCCATTTGAGGAACTGAGGACGGAATTTCATTTAACGCCTCAGCGCTGGACTGAGCGAGTGCTGCATTGTCAGAGGTGTCGTCTTTTGGGAAAGACATTAAAAACCAAGGCACGGTGGCGCAGTGTGTTAGACCTGCTGCCTCACGCCGCCGAGGTCCCAGGTTCGATCCCGGCTCTGGGTCACTGTGTGGAGTTTGCACATTCTCCCCGCGTTTGCGTGGGTTTCGCCCCCACAACCCAAAGATGTGCAAGGTAGGTGGATTGAACACGCTAAATTGCCCTTAATTGGAAAAAAATGAATTGGGTACTCTAAACGTACTCTAACATTAAAAGATTGCACGGTATGCAAGTAGTCCTGTGTTGCAGATGGCACCTCATTTTCTGGTATGCGCCTGCCGCTGCTCCAGGCATGCTCTCCTGCACTCTTCATTGATCCAAAGCTGATCCCCTGGCTTGGTGGGAGATATGCTGAGTCACGAGGTTACAGATTGTGGTTATGTACGATTCTGCTGCTGCTGATGGCCGACAGCATCTCATGAATGCCCAGTTTTGCTCGATCAATTCAAAATCTATCCCATCGAGCGTGGCAGTAGTGTCTCCTAACATCGTGGAGCGTAGCCTCAATGTGAAGATGATTTCATCTCTACAAGCACTGTGCAGTGGTCACTCTAAAAATACAGTCAAGGGCAGATGCATCTGTAACGGGTAGATTGGTATGGATGAGTTCCATTGGTATGAAGAGGCTTCTTCCTCCTGTTGGCTCCCTCCCCACCTACCGCAGATTCAGTCTCGCTGCTTTATCCTTTACGACTCATCCAGTTCCAATCATTAGTGGTGCTACCAAACCACTCTTGGTGCCGAGAGTACATTCTGTGCCCTTGCCACCCGACATGAAAGAATACTGATTCATCAGCTGAGGTATTGTGGGAAGAAGGGAGGGGGAGCATGTGGTAAGTAGCAGGAGGTTTCTTTGCCCAAGTTTGACCAGACGCCATGAGACCTCATTGGGACCAGAGGCAATGTTTTTTTAAAAATATATTTATTAAAGTTTTTACCAACACAATTTTTTCCCCTTACAAACAATAACCACCCCCCCCCCCCCCCCGTAACAAAATAACACGAAATCGCACTGAGCAAGATTATACATGGCAAAATGGCATATTTACATAGCTTTATACACTGGCTCTCTCCCGCACGTGCCAGTTTCCCCCACCCTTCATGTTATCTCCTGCTCCTCCATCCCCTCAGGCAATACCCCATTCCACCCCCCCCCCCCCAGGGTTGCTGCTGCTGCTGACCGACCTTCCTCTAACACTCCGCGAGATAGTCTAGGAACGGTTGC
The DNA here is from genome assembly GCF_047496885.1 of Scyliorhinus torazame. Classification (NCBI taxonomy): domain Eukaryota; kingdom Metazoa; phylum Chordata; class Chondrichthyes; order Carcharhiniformes; family Scyliorhinidae; genus Scyliorhinus; species Scyliorhinus torazame. Next base: position 101,332,256 of record NC_092728.1, on the reverse strand, counting down.
CACTGCCTGTAGAACCCCTGCGCAGACCCTCTCAAGGCAAACTTAATCCTCTCCAGCTTTATGAACCCAGCCACGTCGTTTATCCAGGCCTCCACGCTGGTGGGCGTCGCCTCCTTCCACATTAGCAAGATCCTTCGCCGGGCTACTAGGGACACAAAGGCCAGAATTCCGGCCTCTTTCGCCTCCTGCACTCCCGGCTCGTCCACTACTCCAAATATTGCCAGCCCCCAGCTTGGCTTGACCCGGACTTTCACCACCTGAGATATTGCTCCCGCCACTCCTCTCCAGAAGCCCTCCAGTGCCGGGCATGACCAAAACATATGGACATGGTTCGCAGGGCTCCCTGAGCATCTTCCACGTCTGTCCTCTACCCCAAAGAACCTACTCAACCTCCCCCCCTCTCAAGTGCGCTCTGTGAACCACCTTAAATTGTATCAGGCTGAGCCTGGCACATGAGGAGGAGGAATTAACCCTATCTAGGGCATCCGCCCACAGACCTTCCTCGATCTCCTCCCCCAGCTCCTCCTCCCATTTACCCTTCAACTCTTCTGCTAGCGCTTCCCCCTCTTCTTTCATCTCTTGGTGTATTGCCGAAACCTTGCCCTCCCCGACCCATACACCCGAGATCACCCTGTCTTGAACTTCTTGTGCCGGGAGCAACGGGAATTCCCTGACCTGTCGCCTCACAAAAGCCCTCACCTACATATATCTAAATGCATTTCCCGGGGGTAACTCAAACTTCTCCTCCAGTGCCCCTAGGCTCACAAAAGTCCCTTCTAATCCCCGCCCGATGCCAGCCCTGGAACCCCCCGTCCATCTTCCTCGTGACAAACTGGTGTTTACCCCTGATCGGGGACCACACCGAGGCTCCCACTGCACCCCTGTGCCGTCTCCACTGGCCCCAGATCCTTAACGTTGCCGCCACCACCGGGCTCCTGGTATACTTTGATGGCGAGAACGGCAGCGGTGCCGTCACCAACGCCCCCAAGCTCGTTCCTTTACAGGACGCCATCTCCATCCTCTTCCATGCCGCCCCCTCTCACTCCATAACCCACTTGCGGATCATCGCCACATTTGCTGCCCAGTAGTAGCTCCCTAGCTTTGGCAGCGCCAACCCTCCTCGGTCCCTACTGCGTGCCAGGAACCCTCTCCTTACCCTCGAGGTCTTATTCGCCCACACAAACCCCATAATACTCCTACCTACACTCTTGAAAAAGCCCTTGGTGATCACGATGGGAAGGCACTGAAACACAAACAAAAACCTCGGAAGGACCACCACTTTTACCGACTGCACTCTACCCGCCAGCGAGAGCGGCAACACGTCCCATCTTTTGAAGTCCTCCTCCATTTGGTCCACCAACCTCGTCAGATTCAGTTTATGTAGGGCCCCCCAACTCCTGGCTATCTGGATCCAGAGATACCGAAAACTCCCCACCGCCCTCCTCAGCGGTAGGTCCCCTATCCCTCTTTCGTCACTACACTCGCCACCGGGGCTCTGTAAAGGAGCTTAACCCAGCTGATAAACCCTCCCCCGAACCCAAACCTACGCAACACCTCCCAGAGGTACTCCCACTCTACTCGGTCAAAGGCCTTTTCCGCGTCCATAGCTGCCACTATCTCCGCCTATCCCTCCTCCGATGGCATCATTATCACGTTTAAGAGCTGCCGCACATTAGCGTTTAATTGCCCGCCCTTTACGAATCCCGTCTGGTCCTCATGAATCACCCCCGGGACACAGTCCTCAATCCTCGTGGCCAGCACTTTTGCCAATAACTTAGCGTCCACATTGAGGAGCGAAATCGGCCTGTACGATCCACATTGCAGTGGGTCCTTGTCTCGCTTTAGAATCAAGGAAATTGTCGCCTCCGACATTGTCGGGGGCAGGGTCCCCTCCTCTCTTGCCTCGTTAAAAGTCTCCCAGCCCCATTTCCACCCAGTGCTGGGCGTGGTCCGAAAATGCTATGGCCGAATACACTGTCCCCTCCACCCTCGGGATGAGCGCCCTGCCCAGAACAAAGAAATCTATCCGGGAGTATGCCTTGTGCACGTGGGAGAAGAAAGAAAATTCCCTGGCCTGCGGTCTTGCAAACCTCCATGGGTCCACTCCCCCCATCTGATCCATAAACCCCCTGAGCACCTTGGCCGCCGCCGGCCTCTTTCCCGTCCTTGATCTGGAGCGGTCCAGTGCTGGGTGCAGCACTGTATTGAAGTCCCCTCCCATTATCAGGCCTCCTACCTCCAGGTCCGGAATGCGCCCCAACATGCGCTTCATGAATCCAGCATCATCCCAGTTCGGGGCGTATACATTTACCAACACCACCCACGTCCCTTGCAACCTACCACTCACCATCACATATCTCCCTCCATTATCCACTACGATAGTCTTGGCCTCAAATGACACATGCTTTCCCACCAAAATTGCCACCCCTCTATTTTTCGCGTCCAGTCCCGAGTGAAATACCTGTCCTACCCATCCCCTTCTTAACCTGACCTGGTCCGCCACCTTCAGGTGTGTCTCTTGGAGCATTGCCACGTCTGCCTTCAGTCACTTCAAGTGCACGAACACTCGAGCCCTCTTCACCGGCCCATTCAGGCCCCTCACGTTATCAGCCGGAGTGGAGGGGCTCTCACCCCCCCCCCCCCCCAATCTCCTTTTCTGGGCCAGTCCCGTGTCCGCCTCTCCCTCGCCCTCCAGTCCCCCAGCCGGGGGACCTCCGTCCCGACCACCTCTTCTGTGTCCCATTCCCTTTCGGTCAGTGCAGCAGCAACCCTTTCCCCCTGCCCTCCCCCCCCCCCCCCTTACCCCCTTCTCCCCCCCTTCCCCCCCTCTCCTTCCCACCTCCTCCCCCCCTCTCTTTCCCACCTCCCCCCCTTCCCCCCCTCTCCTTCCCACCTCCCCCCCTCCCCCCCTCTCCTTCCCACCTCCCCCCTTCCCCCCCTCTCCTCCCCCTTCCCCCCCTCTCCTCCCCCTTCCCCCCTCTCCTCCCCCTTCCCCCCCTCTCCTCCCCCCTTCCCCCCCTCTCCTCCCCCTTCCCCCCCTCTCCTCCCCCTTCCCCCCCTTCCCCCCCTCTCCTCCCCCCTTCCCCCCCTCTCCTCCCCCCTTCCCCCCCTCTCCTCCCCCTTCCCCCCCTCTCCTCCCCCCTTCCCCCCCTCTCCTCCCCCCTTCCCCCCCTCTCCTCCCCCTTCCCCCCCTCTCCTCCCCCTTCCCCCCCTCTCCTCCCCCCCGCTAGACCCGTCTAGCTGTTTGCTCCCCCCATATCACTCCCGTAAGTCAGCTGACACCTGCTGACCCCGGATTCCCCCGCCGTCCCTTTGACCCCCCGTGTGGGAGTCTCCCAATCAATATACGTTCCTTCGTTCCCCTTCCCGCCTTTCTTCCCGTGCGCGGGAAAAAAAAAACCACGCTTTCCAAAGCCTGCCCCGCTCCCTCTGGCGCAGCTCCTGTCGCGGCCTTGTCTCTCTCCCCTAGCCCATATACATTTCCTGCGCGTGGTTGACCCCCTATATACAACAACCATCATACTTCAACCCTCAAACACCCCCCATCCTCACAAACCCTCAGTTAGAGTCCAACTTTTCAGTTTGTATAAAGGTCCACGCCTCTTCAGGCGTTTCAAAGTAGTAGTGTTGGCCCTTGTATGTGACTCACAGTCGCGCTGGCTGCAGCATTCCAAATTTCACTCCTTTCCGATGCAGCACCGCTTTGGCCCGGTTGAAACCCGCTCTCCGCTTAGCAACCTCCGTGCTCCAGTCCGGGTATATTCGGATCTCTGCATTGTCCCACTTACTGCTCCGCTCCTTCTTGGCCCATTGCATCATAAGTCTTGCCTCATCGCATCATAATTGCCTTTCCCCCAGATATAACTCTTGCCCTGCGGTATATACCTAGCCCTTTCCATCACTAAAGTAAACGTAATTATAGGTTGAAGGTGAGAGGGGCAAGGTTTAGAGTAGATGTACGAGGCAAGTTTTTTACGCAGAGGGTAGTGTGTGCCTGGAACTCGCTACCGGAGGAGGTGGTGGAAGCAGGGACGATAGTGACATTTAAGGGGCATCTTGACAAATACATGAATAGGATGGGAATAGAGGGATACGGACCCAGGAAGTGTAGAAGATTGTAGTTTAGTCGGGCAGCATGGTCGGCACGGGCTTGGAAGGCCGAAGGGCCTGTTCCTGTGCTGTACATTTCTTTGTTCTTTGTTTGTTAATCGAATTGTGGTCACTATCACCAAAGTGCTCACCTACCTCCAAATCTAACACCTGTCCTGGTTCATTACCCAGTACCAAATCCAATATGGCCTCGCCTCTCGTTGGCATATCTACATACTGTGTCAGGAAACCCTCCTGCACACATTGGACAAAAACGGACCCATCTTAAGTCTTCGAACTATAGCATTTCCAGTCAATACTTGGAAAGTTAAAGTCCCCCATAACAACTACCCTGTTGCTTTCGCTCCTATCCAGAATCACCTTTGCAATCCTTTCCTCTACATCTCACATGTAGGGGCTGTTTAGCACAGGGCTAAATCGCTGGCTTTGAAAGCAGACCAAGGCAGGCCAGCAGCACGGTTCAATTCCCGTAACAGCCTCCCCGAACAGGCGCCGGAATGTGGCGACTAGGGGCTTTTCACAGTAACTTCATTTGAAGCCTACTTGTGACAGTAAGCGATTTTCATTTTTCACATTGTAAACCTTGTGTTGCCCTGTTATGTATTTTCTTTTATTCCCTTTTCTTTTCATGTACTTCCTGATCTGTTGAGCTGCTCGCATAAAAAGACTTCTCACTGTATCTCGGCACACGTGACAATAAACAAAATCCAAATCCATGATCACTATAACTGAGACTAGCTTTTAATTTCAGTTCCATTAGAATGTTCAAAATTACAAAAGTGGCTTTGACCAGGCTAAATAAGGAGGACCTATCTCCACTGGCAGAACAGCCAGTGACCAGAGGTCACAGATTTAGGTTAATTTGAAAAAAGAACCAGGGACAAGATGAAACTTGTTCCACACTGTGAGTTTAGATCTGCAAAGCACTGTCTGATAAAGCACGGGAGGCAGATTCAAAATAACTTTCAAAAGGGAATTGGATCCTATTTGAAGGAGGGAGGTTTGCACAGATGTGGGAGTATGGCGAGATGGACTGCACTGTCAAAGAGACGGCACAAGGGAAATGGGAAAATTGACCGCCTTCTGCGCTGTGTGACTCTACGAAGCAGCTCTGAAGGTTTCTTACCTCTCTGGAGATTTCCAGATGCCGTAAAGCGAAATGTAGCCCTTGCTCATGGCTTCCGAGCGACACGTACGCATTTCCCAGACTCCAACAGGCTCTCCCCTCTCCGACCCTGTCCAAACAACCAAAAATAACATCTTAGTCCCGGTTTCGTGGCAACGGACCCCATTGTGCAGTCAGAGATGAAATAAAGCGATTCTCACGTTCTCCTGTCACTGAAAACAGTTGCTATCTCGCCCTGGTTTTCTCTCACGTTGGGAAAAAAACATTCTACAGAGCTCGGTTTAAACTCGTTCATCAGTCATAACTCTCTATAACAAAGTTTTTCACCATTCGAGCTGAAACAGTACTCCTTATCTTTTGCTGCACAAAGAAAGTTATTTGTAAATTTGATCGGGTTAATTGTCTGAAAGAGAATACAGGGCTATTTCCATAACTGTGTCCAACTGTGTTTTATTGCAGAGAGGCGGTTTACAGGACAGCAGCTGAATTTCTAATTCAGAACAGGGTTGAAAGGTACAAGGATACATATGTCTGGAACCAAGTCAAATGTTATGGAACAGGTGGTGTTGGGGCCTTGGAAATGTCAACTCAAGATAGACTGCTGGTAGAAGATGTTCATGGTATGTTAATTATACTGTTAGGGTGCACAGGTGAAGGGCATTGTTTAATTAGGTACCTGGAGCATGTATAAATGGGGGGGGGCTCCCCTGGTTAATACAAAGAGTGTTATAGGGGAGCAGTCTTTCAGTAGTGCAATATTTGTCGTGTTCACCTAAAACAGGAATAGTGTGCAGTTTGAGATCGGTCAGAAATATCCTGAATAGGGTATGCGCCTGTCAATTAGTCATGGAGGTCGACAGTACAGAAACACAGAAAAGGCCCCTCGCATCTGCACCGGTCAAAAACAACCACCCAAGTCAATTTGCTTACTTTATTGGTAGTCAAAAAGCATATAAAGAGGGGATAGCTGGGACACTGGGTATGTGTGAGGAGAGCTGTAAGATTGGACAAAGTCAATAAACTATTTTTTTTTAGAGAAACGCTTAGCGTCTTGGTTTTGACGACACCAACTGTTAACAAAAGATGTTGAATGTTAGGTTAGATTATGTACCTTGCAGGTTTGCTTCATCGAAGGAGCCCAAAGCCTTTCCACCATAAGACACAAGTCAGGAAGTGTGACGGAATACTCTCCACTTGCCTGGATGAGTACACCCCAGAGGCACCCAGTGAAGCTTGACACAATGTAGAACGGCTCACTTGACTGGCACCCCATCCACTATTAAGTGCTCGCTCATTCCAACAGCGGTACACAGTGGCTGCAATACGTGCCATATTCAGGATGTACTGCAGGAACTCAGTAAAGTTACTTGGACAGCACCTTGCAAATCTGCAATACCAACAGTCCAGTAAAATCAGAGCAACAGGTGAAGGCTGTTCCTTCACTGTCGCTTAGTCAAAATCCTGGAACTCCCTCCCTAACAGCACTGTGGGTGTACCTACACCACATGGCCTGCAGCGGTTTAAGAAGGCAATTCACCACCACCTTCTCAAGGGCAATTAGGGATGGACCATAAATGCTGGCTTTGCCAGCAACACCCATGTCCCATGAATGAATTTTTAAAAACACCTCCCTTGGTATATCACAAACTACAGAACAACTGAAATCACAAAAGACACAGTTAAATGTTGATGGTAATGCGTTTTTTCAAGATAACTGGTGAAATCCTTGGTACAACGGATTGTCAGTTTGACTAATTGCGACTGTAGACGACTTTCTCTACTGCTAGTGATTGAAAATTACTAACAGGTAATTACTTATTAGTCAGCCTCATTAATCGTGCAACTTTCCTGTCAACAAGAATTTTCTTCTTTTCTATGCTTGTCACATCTTAATACATCTTTTGATGATGAGCAATTCAACATGTGTGCCATCCAATCCCACAGGATTATCCGCACTGATTCCCTTGTCCCTAAGAATCCTAGTTGGACAGGTTGAGGAATGGCAAATTTATAGATTTATAGAATCCCTACAGTGCAGAAGGAGGCCATTCGACCCATCAAGTCTGCACCGACCCTCAAAAAGAGCAGCCTACCTAGGCCCACTCCCCTGCAACCTTGTCACCCCAACTAACCATTGGTCACTTAGGGGCAATTTATCATGGTCAATCCATCTAATCTGCACATGTTTGGACTGTGAGAGTAAAGCGGAGGACCCGGAGGAAACCCACGCAGACACGGGGGGGGAGAAAGTGCAAACTCCACACAGACAGGCGCCCATGATCTGAATCGAACCCTGGTCCCTGGCGCTCTGAGGCAGCAGTGCTAAACACCATGCCACCTTGAAGGATATTAGTGAAGCAGATGGGTCTTCATGGCAATCGACAATGGTTTTATGGTCACCTCTTAGACTTTTAGTCCAGATTTTTATTGAATTCAAATTTCACCATCTGCCATGGCGGATTTGAACCCGGGTCCCCATGATTCTGGGTCTCTGGATTACTCGTCCAGCGATAATACCACTCCACCACTGTCTCCCACAAGGGAAAACTTAGCTACAGGAAGACTCACCTTCTCAACACACTCATCGACATTTGGAGAGGAGATGCTTAGGTGCTGTTTTAAACACCGTTGAACACGGTTCAAAGTCCTACCCTAGTAATAAGTACGTGTCACTCCTCGAATATAGCGCTTAATTTGCTCATCCTACAGATCCCCATCCCTGCTTCAATTTCAAACACCAGTATCTTATGCTGACGGTCAACATTTCAGGACCCAGACCATGCAATCAAAACAATTCAAGTTTGTCATATTTTCACAAGTACATCAGGCCGTGGGGTAGCCGAACGTTTGATATTGGCTTCACACGTCCGAGGGAGCTTTTGGTTACAGTTGGGCTGGACACGGGTCACCGTGCTAGAGGCCAATCCCTTCAGGGCTGCCTACAGGCTGCTCACTACTCCAACAAGCACAAAGTGAAATGCTGTCAAGTAGATGAAACGTGCATAAAACTGGGGCGGCACGGAGGCGAAGTGGTTAGCACTGCTGCCTCACGGCGCTGAGGACCCGGGTTCGATCCCGGCTCCGGGTCACTGTCCGTGCGGAGTTTGCACATTCTCCCCCGTGTCTGCCTGGGTCTCACTCCCACAACCCAAAGATGTGTAGGTTAGGCGGATTGGCCACACTAAATTGTCCCTTAATTGGAAAAGAAAATAATTGGGCATTCTAAATTTTTTTAAAAAAGGAAATGTGCAGAACATTAAATTTGATGACCGTAAAGCTTCTCCCCACCTCACACTGCATCCGCCCACTATACTCCCCCCTCCCCCCTCCCCCACCAAAACATCTCAAATTGCTCATGGGTCTGGTTGCCACTTGGTTTAGTTTAATGAGCTGGTTTAATTCAAATTGTCTTGATTTGCCTGTCGACTAGATTTCAAAACCAAAGTGAACCAGGAGAAGAGTTGATTCTTGTTGCATAATGCTGGACTCCCAATTGGTTTTCTGGCCAGATGCCCAGATAGCCACCCACTCTTCAAACTTTTGCATCCCTGTGTCATCGCGAATTATGAACCAGAATGCCGAATTAGAAATCAAGAAACGGATGAGAGTTAACCGAATCGTGTTATGAAGCAACTTGTGGCTCGGTGCAAAAGAAATGAAACCAGGCTGCCAGATGGGCATGCTGCAAGAAGGAGTAGAGTTTACTTTGAAGGATCAAACGTCTTAAGTATTGTAGAAAGGTTTCAACAGTGCTGCAAAACGAAATGGCAAAAATTGGGTGCAGGCTCTGTGCTTTTATACTATACCTAATGTAATTCAGCAGGGTACGGTTAGAAGATGAATTTTAAACTACTCTGAACTTCAAAAGGAGCAATACAAGAATTTTTTTTTAAACCATAAAACTTAATTGTCCCTGGCAATTGTAATTTATCCTAATCTGATGCAATAACGAACCTTTGAATCAGAAAATTGCTGCACCTTCACAGAATAAACATTGACTTGAACGGGCAGCATCCCGACAAGTTGTGCGTACTCAAACTATAAAATAATCTTAAAGCCAGTCATGAAAACACCCCTTCGGTAAACAGCCAGCATTTCGAAAAGAATAGCATGTATTTCACGCTGGCTTGGCGTGCGGCACCAGCACAATAACAACAACGTCCTTGTCACACTGGCTTAGAATGAAGAAATGAATGGATAAGGGAGGTCGGGATCCAACAGGCAGGTTTCAAATACTATAATGCTAAGCATTTTTTAAAATTCAAACTTGTAAAATTTATCCATCCCCCATGTGCACTTACAGCCCCATACCAACATATTGTTAATATAGATAAATGTTGCAATTTCAGTGCAATTCAGAAAGAGAAGAAAAAAAAGTAGTATTATTTTTTGAATGACCGATAACATTAAAAATGCCCCTTTGTTGAACTTTTCCTGCTGTTAATTATTGTTACATATTAGTATTCGATGCGAATCCCTGTGCTTTGATGGAGATGTGTGTGGAAGTAGCTGAACGTAAACATTAAAGATGGTAGTGATTTTAAAATGGAAAAATCCAATGCTCGTGGGATCACAATAAGCAAGTCTTACATTTGCTGCAGGAGCTTGTTGCCAAACTTGCTATTAATCCGGTTTCTGATTAATTTTAAGGAGGTACCACAGTTGGGTTTCACTTTATTTACTCATGGCTAATTAGAATGTTTTAAAAAAAATGTTAAATAATCTTTACTGTCAAGTAGGCTTACATTAACACTGCAATGAAGTTACTGTGAAAAGCCCCTAGTCACCACACTCCGGGTACACAGAGGGAGAATTCAGAATGTCCAATTCACCGAACAGCACGTCTTTCGGGACTCGTGGAGGAAACCGGAGCACCCGGACGTGCAGACTCCACACACAGTGACCCAAACCGGGAATCGAACCTGGAACTCTGGAGCTGTGAAGCAACAGTGCTACCCACTGTGCTGCCCTGTTAACTGAACTCTTTCCTCGATCTATGGTCCTCCTCGGCTAAAGACACTGGGCTCATGCTGAAGCATCATACACCGGCAGACAATTGCTACATCTAAGTAGCTACTCTTCTTATGCACAACAAGTACACTATTCCACCCTAGTGGGATCCCAGCAGAGCGAAACTGGTCCTCTTTTAAACATATGCGTGCGCACATTCTACCAGCCCTCACCAACAGGAACCCTCGACACATTGCTCGTCATCATCGCTGGCTGTCCCTCAAGGTATGACATCTACTCAGTGTTGTGAGTTCCTGCCATTAGTCCTCATGTAGCTGAACAGGCGATTCTTGACCCACAGATCTTTGGACATATGGGGTACGGTACCCCTGAGGTAGTGGGATCTGGAGAGCAGAATCTTCTTCCATCTCTGCCACCGACCGCTCTGCCTCATCATCAACAGGAGCGCAAAGTGCGGTCCAGCTTGGTGGACACGTTGCCGCCATTTTGATCGATTAATAGCAAACTCCTCCCACTCAATAGCGTCTCTGCTGTCACGCTTCAAGGACAGAGTTTCTTTGAAGCGTTTTCTTTGTCCTCTCCTGGACCATTGACCATTTGAGACTCGAGGAAACAGTACCTCGTGCGACAGATGCTTTTCGACCAACCGGACACAGTGTCCAGTCTATCGATCCTTACTTGTGGGAACTTAGGTGGAGGCCATTCAGCCACTCAAACAAGTTCGACCATCAGTTCGACCATGGCTGATCTCTACCGCAACTCTTTTTAACCGCCTTTTCCATATCCAGTCTTTACAAACAAGAATCTTATCTAACTGATCTTGAAAATTTCAATTGACCAGTTTCCTGACCATGCAACGTAAATGACAATCGCACCATCACACTAGCATTCCAGTTGAGAGTAGCTAACACGAGTACAGACCATTAATTAAACACGTGACTTCCACGGCCTGCATTATGCTATCCCACACACATGGGACTATGCGTTTAAATACTGAACCATCAGAGGAGCAAGTCCACCTTCCACCGTCCCAGCAGTCGTATGATACAACAATGGAGTTGTTGACTAATTATTGCAATCAATAATTATCCTACAACTGATTCATAAATGAAATGTGTAAAACTCCAGTTGTGGAGAGCTTTGGCTCTAAAGTCAGCTGTTCTCCACCAAGCACGCTACACTCACCAAACACCACATCTCAAACTACTCAAAGATATTCTCATCCCGAAAGGTTACTGTCTGAAGGAAAGCCATCTAATTTGCATTTGAATGGATCAATTCTTTTTTTTTTTTAATTTAGATTACCCAATTATTTTTTCCAATTAAGGGACAATTTAGCGTGGCCAGCCAATCCACCTACTCTGCACATTTTTGGGTTGTGGGGGCGAAACCCACACAGACACGGGGAGAATGTGCAAACTCCACACGGACAGTGACCCAGAGGCGGGATCGAACCTGGGACCTCAGCGCCGTGAGGCAGCTGCGCTAACATCTGTGCCACCATGCTGCCCAGAATGGATCGATTCAAACTAATTCCACCATCTCCCAAGGGAACTTGTTCCAATAAATTGAACTTGGCCGAAAACAACAATATTATACAAAGCAAAACGATCGTCAGCAGTGACTCGCTCACACAAAAAGTAAAACAATCTCTTCAAAGCCTCTACCTGTCATTAAGTTCCTGGGCAATGGACAGATGCCTGATGTGGTATTCGATAGCTTTCTCATAGTCTTGCAGCAGAGTGTAAGTGTTACCAAGGCTGTAACAAGCCTGAGCTTCGACCGCTTGGTCCTTCAGCTGTCTGGATATCTGAAGTGTTTTCCTGTGGAAACAGAAGAAAAGTTTCAGCTGGCAAAGTAATACAGGCGATCCCCAATGAGGACACACCAAGTTGGGGGTGTGATTCAAGATGGAGGCTTACCACCAATTTCTCAAGGGCTATTAGTGATGGGCAACAAATACCTTTGCCAGTGTCATGCGAGAATGCCTTTAAGAACTGGATGTTTAAGCAATGTACCTTCAAGAAAACAGTGATGTCACAGAGTGGGTGGAGCTCAGCCATTTTGCAGTCTGTGTTTGCAGGTTTTTAATTTCAGTTTTGAAAGAGAGCTGCAGTTAGTTTAGAAAGTGCCTGGCTGGTTTTGCTGAGAGCAGTTTAAAAGTAGAATGCCAGTTTGAGACAGCAGCTTAGGTGTGTCTGTGTGTTTCCAGAGAGTTTGCAGGAAGAAAGCAAGGTGCTGGAGCTGAAGGCAGCCAAGCTAATATATCTCTGCCATTCTACAAAAAATATATATATCCTTTAACCTGATGTGATACTGTTTAAAGGTGTTAAGTCTCTTGGAAGTTTGAAGGAACATTATAAGGAAGTATTTACTGTTGCAACATTTTCTGAGTTATCTTTGAAGTAAGGGGTGTTAAGAGAGCCAATGTTTACTTCAGATGGTGTCCATAATTGTAATCCCACACCTGGGGAAAAAGCCGTGTGCTCGGAAAAGCAACAAATCCATTAAAGGGAGAGGTTGGTTGAACTCCATGATACATTTTGGGGTTCTGAAAAGCCTCGCTCATAACACCAGCATTCCCCACATCCCACGAAAGAATTAAGTAAAGCCAAGAACTCCAGCCTGAATTTAAAATTTTTAAATTTATTTTCAAATGGTCTCCAAACTCAAAATTGAGTAACCAGCCATTGCCATGAAACGTTAACCCTACTTCTCTCTCTATAAATGCTGCCACATTTTTCTGACTATTTTCTGCTTTCATTTCATGTATCGTTCCTACGTCTTATGGTCTTATTAGGGATAAGGCAGGAAAGTGGATTTGAGGATTATCGGATCAGCCACCATCTCATTGAATGGCAGAACAGACTCGATGGGTCGAGTTGCCTACTGCTCCTACGTCTTATGGCTCCTGTAAAGTCAAGTGTCTTGGTCTAAATGTCACCATCTAGCCCTGGCCATCTTCAAAAAGATCTTCTTTTTGACATCACAGATTTTAAGGACAACTGTTTAAAGGCACACTTTCTTGTTCTCAAACCTTTACATGCCACTTTTCAAAACAGATGTATGGACAGACAGCATGATGCTTTCTGAAACCTTGTGAGACTTGTATTTCCAGATCTGGCTACAAAGAGTCACGAAAATATGCAAAGACCCCATTAGGGTGTGAAGGACCCTTTTACTTCAGAGAGAACTGGAGACAGGAAGGACGTTTTCCAAAAAGGCTACAAATTAATTAACTTCTTTGCTTTGTGGAACATTGGCTCACCTAACTTATCACGGCCGCCATTTTGTATTTTTGAATTATAAAAAGGGCTGCAAGGGGCCATTTTGTTGCGTGATAGGGCTGAGAGACATTACCAGCAGACAGCTCTCAGCCACCACACACGACAGCAGGGCTTCCCTGCCACCTGTAGCTACAGTGGAAGGTGTGCAGGGGGAAAACATCACGGTTCTGCGCAAAAGGAAACCAGGTAACCTGCAGGGTCCTACTGGCAGACCCAGTAAATAAATAGTCCTTCTCTCCCTCCCCAAATCTCCTGGCCTGCGTGTGGTGTTCTTTGTGATTCTTGTTATCAGGATGGATGTTGCAGTGTTCGCAAAGACCACAGAAGCCAAGTTCATTAACAAAGCTAACATTTATTTACACTACTTAGAACATAGAACAATACAGCGCAGTACAGGCCCTTCGGCCCACGATTTTGCACCGAAACAAAAGCCATCTAACCTACACTATGCCATTATCAGCCATATGTTTATCCAATAAACTTTTAAATGCCCTCAATGTTGGCGAGTTCACTACTGTAGCAGGTAGGGCATTCCACGGCCTCACTGCTCTTTGCGTAAAGAACCTACCTCTGACCTCTGTCCTATATCTATTACCCCTCAGTTTAAAGCTATGTCCCCTCGTGCCAGCCATTTCCATCCGTGGGAGAAGGCTCTCACTGTCCACCCTATCCAACCCCCTGATCATTTTGTATGCCTCTATTAAGTCTCCTCTTAACCTTCTTCTCTCCAACGAAAACAACCTCCAGTCCATCAGCCTTTCCTCATAAGATTTTCCCTCCATACCAGGCAACATCCTGGTAAATCTCCTCTGCACCCGCTCCAAAGCCTCCACGTCCTTCCTATAATGCGGTGACCAGAACTGTACGCAATACTCCAAATGCGGCCGTACCAGAGTTCTGTACAGCTGCAACATGACCTCCCGACTCCGGAACTCAATCCCTCTACCAATAAAGGCCAACACTCCATCGGCCTTCTTCACAACCCTATCAACCTGGGTGGCAACTTTCAGGGATCTATGTACATGGGCACCTAGATCCCTCTGCTCATCCACACTTTCAAGAGCTTTACCATTAGCCAAATATTCCGCATTCCTGTTATTCCTTCCAAAGTGAATCACCTCACACTTCTCTACATTAAACTCCATTTGCCACCTCTCAGCCCAGCTCTGCAGCTTATCTATATCCCTCTGTAACCTGCTACATCCTTCCACACTATCGACAACACCACCGACTTTAGTATCGTCTGCAAATTTACTCACCCACCCTTCTGCGCCTTCCTCTAGGTCATTGATAAAAATGACAAACAGCAACGGCCCCAGAACAGATCCTTGTGGTACTCCACTTGTGACTGTACTCCATTCTGAACATTTCCCATCAACCACCACCCTCTGTCTTCTTTCAGCTAGCCAATTTCTGATCCACATCTCTAAATCACCCTCAATCCCCAGCCTCCGTATTTTCTGCAATAGCCTACCGTGGGGAACCTTATCAAACGCGTTGCTGAAATCCATATACACCACATCAACTGCTCTACCCTCATCTACCTGTTCAGTCACCTTCTCAAAGAACTCAATAAGGTTTGTGAGGCATGACCTACCCTTCACAAAGCCATGCTGACTATCCCTGATCATATTATTCCTATCTAGATGATTATAAATCTTGTCTCTTATAATCCCCTCCAAGACTTTACCCACTACAGACGTGAGGCTCACCGGTCTATAGTTGCCGGGGTTGTCTCTGCTCCCCTTTTTGAACAAAGGGACCACATTTGCTGTCCTCCAGTCCTCTGGCACTATTCCTGTAGCCAATGATGACATAAAAATCAAAGCCAAAGGTCCAGCAATCTCTTCCCTGGCCTCCCAGAGAATCCTAGGATAAATCCCATCAGGTCCCGGGGACTTATCCATTTTCAGCCTGTCCAGAATTGCCAACACCTCTTCCCTACGTACCTCAATGCCATCTATTCTATTAGCCTGCGGCTCAGCATTCTCCTCCACAACATTATCTTTTTCCTGAGTGAATACTGACGAAAAATATTCATTTAGTATCTCGCCTATCTCTTCAGACTCCACACACAATTTCCCATCCCTGTCCTTGACTGGTCCTACTCTTTCCCTAGTCATTCGCTTATTCCTGACATACCTATAGAAAGCTTTTGGGTTTTCCTTGATCCTTCCTGCCAAATACTTCTCATGTCCCCTCCTTGCTCGTCTTAGCTCTCTCTTTAGATCCTTCCTCGCTACCTTGTAACTATCCATCGCCCCAACTGAAACTTCACACCTCATCTTCACATAGGCCTCCTTCTTCCTCTTAACAAGAGATTCCACTTCCTTGGTAAACCACGGTTCTCTCGCTCGACGCCTTCCTCCCTGCCTGACCGGTACATACTTATCAAGTATGTACGTATTAACGCTCCACCACTTACTCCTATAGTAAACATTAGTCTGGTAATCTACAATCTACACTCAACTGACACTCGTCTCTACGGGCAGCACGGTAGCACAATTGGATAGCACTGTGGCTTTACAGCGCCAGGGTCCCAGGTTCGATTCCCCGCTGGGTCACTGTCTGTGTGGAGTTTGCACGTTCTCCCCGTGTCTGCGTGGGTTTCCTCCGGGTGCCCTGGTTTCCTCCCACAGTCGAAAGACGTGCAGGTTAGGTGGATTAGCCATGATAAATTGCCCTTAGTGACCAAAAAGGTTAGGAGCGGTTATTGGGTCACGGAGATAGGGTGGAAGTGAGGGCTTAACTGGGTCGGTGCAGACTCAATGGGCCGAATGGCCGCCTTCAGCACTGTATGTTCTATGTTCTACACTCTATCTAACCGTCCTGTTCTCTCTATCACTGCTCTCCTCCAACTCTCTCCCAGAAGTCTGTGAGTCAGTGCTTTATATAGTTCTGCATCCATCTCCATCTAGTGGTTAATTTTGATATGACATCAACCCTTGGTATTCTGAACATTTCCCACAGTGTCGCACTGCTGAGTCCACCTGTGCAGGAAATTCCAGTTAGTCGACTAACAAAGCCATTGCAGCTGCTGAATATGACTTCCAAGTTTCAAACATTTCACTTTGGAATGAAGGGCAACAGGCCCACAAAGATATTCCACTGAGAATGATTTGAAATCTCATCATTAAGTATTAAAAAAAAATCTTAATCTGCTTTTAATCTTCCAAACAGCATTTTAGTTAATAACTTTATCACTTTTACCCAAGTAACTTACACCAGCAGTCTTTGCGATAAACTAAGCTTTATCTTGTTTAAGATTATTTTTAATTGTGTAACTGACATTAAACAAAGAAGGCAACGCACAACACACATTCTTAGCTCATGAATGAAACAACTAGTATGTGGTCGTGACATGAAATATCTTAAAACCACTAGTGCTAAGGTCTGAATCTGGTCTGCAGAGAAGTGACTCATTTTTCCACATGCGCTCTGGCATGCCAGCACCAAACTCTTATTTCAAATAGATCTCCCATTCGCAGGCAGACAATTTATACGTAAATCAATTTAGTCTCATCTCAAGGTTTTCCTTTCCTGTGGCTGCAGATAAAACAGCCATCTGGTCTGTATTTTATATCTAAACGATTGCTTATTTCATGAGTTTTATCTTGTTCATGGGATTCATTACAGCTTTTGGAACATTATTGCACTCAAATTGCCCAAAACAAAGGTGATTCATTGGTCATGAAGCACTCTGGGATATCCGGAGAACAGAAAAATTGCATTAAAAATACTTCTATTTCCAGGAAGAACCATCTCATTTAGGCCATAATGACTTCTTAATTGGACGCGTATGTTTGAATTATCTTACGAGATGCAACTTTCTCCAAAATAACGCAGAGGAAACATAACCTGGTAAACGTAGTTCTGTGAGCCAAAGAGGTGCCGCTCTGCATAACATCAAAGAGGTGGGTCAAGAAAGTAGAGTTCAGGCAGAGCAGATCCGTGGGGCTGTGCGGCTTGCTCCTGTTTACAACGTATTTACAGTTTGGAAACTCCTTATTCAGCTGTCATAGCTCCGCACAACCTTCCCCCCCCCCCACCCCTCTTCATTAACCCCATCAACATATTCTTCCATCCATTTCCCCCTCATGTGTTTAGCTTCCCCCCTGAATGCACCAACTATTTGCCTCAACCACCACCTTTGGGAGAGAGTTCCCGATTCTAACCATTCTCAGCATTAAAAAATTTCTCCTGAATTCCCTATTGCACTTATTAGCAACTAATGTATATTTATAGTCCCCAAGTTCGGATTGGATCTTATACCCGAGTGGAAACATATTTTCAGGATGGGGCAAAGTGGGGGGGGGGGTTTAGGCAGACTGGCTATGCTAAATTGTCCCTCAGTGTCCAAAAGGTGAGGTGGGGTTACGGGGATAGGGTGGAGGCGTGGGTTTCAGTAGGGTGCTCTTTCCAAGGGCCGGTGCAGACTCGATGGGCCGACTGGCCTCCTTGTGTACTGTAGGGATTCTATGATTGATCCTATCAAACCCTTGCATAATCCTGAAGACTTTTATTAGGTCACCCTGTCAGCTCTCTCATTTCAGGGCCTCCTTTAGCACAGGGCTAAATCGCTGGCTTTTAAAGCAGACCAAGGCAGGCCAGCAGCACGGTTCAATTCCTGCACCAGCCTACCTGAACAAGCGCCGGAATGTGGCGACTAGGGGCTTTTCACAGTAACTTCATTTGAAGCCTACTTGGGACAATAAGCGATTTTCATTTCATTTCATTTTCATTTCATTTCATTTTTGAAGAAGAAATTTACCTGGTTTGTTAATCTTTACTGATTGGCATAATGTCTCCTCACTCTTCCTCGTCACAGAGTCACATCTGCTCTATATAATTTCACTGTGAATTAGGTTTTCTGACCAAAGTATTGAAATTGACTGATTTAGAAATGAGACCACCCAATTGATTATAAAGCTAGCCAGGTGCAATAGCTACCAAGCTAGGTCCAAACAGAGTGAGCAATGCACTTCAAAGGCCAACTAGAAATCAAAAGTTATTTCCTCAAAAGACTCCGTGAGCTCCGACACATTTACAACAAAGAATCAGTTAATCAGGCTAGCGTAGCAAAAATTAACAGTACAATCTCAGCATCACTCCAATACATCTGAAAGTTGGATGGAGGGCTCGGGTTGACATGTGGGAACCCGACCAATTTGGAAATAAAATATCTGGAGGGTAGATTGTAATACAGCTTTTAAAAAAAAAAAATTTTTTTTTTTTTTAAATGTTGAGTGACATGGAGGGAGCAAAAAAGCTAGACAGGGGTCTAGCGGGGGGGAGGGAAGGGGGGGGGGGTGGAAGGGTTGCTGCTGCACTGGCCGAAAGGGAATGGGACATAGAAGAGGTGGTCGGGACGGGGGTCCCCCGTCTGGGGGACTGGAGGGTGAGGGAGGCGTGGACACGGGACTGGCCCAGAAAAGGAGATGGCTAGTCGGCGGGGGCCTCCAATCCGGCTGATAACGTGGAACGTGAGGGGGCTGAATGGGCCGGTGAAGAGGGCTCGAGTGTTCGCGCACTTCAAGGGACTGAAGGCGGACGTGGTCACGCTCCAAGAGACTCACCTGAAGGTGGCGGACCAAGTCAGGTATTCCACTCGGGACCGGACGCGAAGAATAGAGGGGTGGCAATATTAGTGGGAAAGCGGGTGTCATTTGAGGCCAAGACTATTGAGGTGGACAATGGAGGGCGATATGTAATGGTGAGCGGTAGGCTGCAAGGGACGTGGGTGGTGTTGGTAAACGTATACGCCCCGAACTGGGATGATGCAGGATTCATGAAGCGCATGTTGGGGCGCATTCCGGACCTGGAGAAAGGAGGCCTGATAATGGGAGGGGACTTCAATACAGTGTTGGACCCAGCACTAGACCGCTCCAAATCAAGGACTGGAAAGAGGCCGGCGGAGGCCAAGGTACTTAGGGGTTTATGGATCAGATGGGGGGAGTGGACCCATGGCGGTTTGCAAGGCCGCAGGCCAGGGAATTTTCTTTCTTTTCCCATGTACACAAAGCCTACTCCCGGATAGATTTTTTTTGTTCTGGGCAGGGCGCTCATCCCGAGGGTGGAGGGGACGGCGTATTCGGCCATAGCCGTTTCGGACCATGCCCCGCACTGGGTGGAACTGGAGCTGGGAGAGGAGAGGGACCAACGCCCGCTGTGGCGACTGGATGTGGGACTGCTGGCGGACGAGGTGGTGTGTGGGAAGGTGAGGGGGTGTATCGAAAGGTACTTGGAGGCCAACGACAACGGGGAGGTGCAGGTAGGGGTGGTATGGGAGGCGTTGAAGGCAGTGGTCAGGGGAGAGCTAATCTCCATTAGGGCTCATAGGGAGAAGACAGAGGGCATGGAAAGGGAGAGGTTAGTGGGGGAGATTTTGAGAGTGGACAGGAGATACGCAGAGGCCCTGGAGGAAAGATTACTTGGGGAAAGACGACGGCTCCAGACGGAGTTTGACCTGTTGACCACAGGGAAGGCGGAGACACAGTGGAGGAAAGCGCAGGGGGCGACCTATGAGTATGGGGAAAAGGCTAGTCGGATGCTGGCACACCAGCTCCGTAAAAGGATGGCAGCGAGGGAAATAGGGGGAGTCAGAGATGGAAGGGGAGCCACAATTCGGAGTGCGACGAAAATAAACGAGGTATTTAAGGCCTTCTATGAAGAGCTGTACAGATCTCAGCCCCCAGCGGGGGAAGAGGTTATGAGACGATTCCTAGACCAACTGAGATTCCCGAGGGTGGAGGAGCAAGAGGTGGCTGGTCTGGGGGTACCAATTGGGTTGGAGGAGCTGAGCAAGGGTTTGGGGAGCATGCAGGCGGGGAAGGCCCCGGGACCGGATGGGTTCCTGGTGGAGTTACATAAGAACATAAGAACTAGGAGTAGGCCATCTGGCCCCTCGAGCTTCCACCATTCAATGAGATCACGGCTGATCTTTTGTGGACTCAGCTCCACTTTCCGGCCCGAACACCATAACCCTTAATCCCTTTATTCTTTAAAAAACTATCTATCTTTATCTTAAAAACATTTAATGAAGGAGCCTCTACTGCTTCACTGGGCAAGGAATTCCATAGATTCACAACCCTTTGGGTGAAGAAGTTCCTCCTAAACTCAGTCCTAAATCTACTTCCCCTTATTTTGAGGCTATGCCCCCTAGTTCTGCTTTCACCCACCAGTGGAAACAACCTGCCCGCATCTATCCTATCTATTCCCTTCATAATCTTACATGTTTCTATAAGATCCCCCCTCATCCTTCTAAATTCCAACGAGTACAGTCCCAGTCTACTCAACCTCTCCTTGTAATCCAACCCCTTCAGCTCTGGGATTAACCTAGTGAATCTCCTCTGCACACCATCCAGTGCCAGTACGTCCTTTCTCAAGTAAGGAGACCAAAACTGAACACAATACTCCAGGTGCGGCCTCACTAACACCTTACAGGAAGTAAGTTCGACAGGAAGTACGTAGACCTGTTGGCCCCGCTACCAGTGAGGACCTTTAATGAGGCAAGAGAGGAGGGGACACTACCTCCGACAATGTCGGAAGCGACAATTTCTTTGATCCTAAAGCGGGACAAGAACCCACTGCAAAGTGGATCGTACAGGCCGATCTCGCTCCTTAATGTGGATGCAAAGTTGCTGGCAAAAGTGCTGGCCACGAGGATCGAGGACTGTGTCCCGGGGGTGATTCACGAGGACCAGACAGGATTTGTAAAGGGTAGGCAGCTAAACACCAATGTGCGGCGGCTCTTAAACGTGATAATGATGCCATCGGTGGAGGGAGAAGCGGAGATAGTGGCAGCTATAGACGCGGAGAAGGCCTTTGACCGAGTACAGTGGGAGTACCTCTGGGAGGTGCTGCGTAGGTTTGGGTTCAGGGGAGGGTTTATCAGTTGGGTTAAGCTCCTTTCCAGAGCCCCGGTGGCGAGTGTAGTGACGAACCAGCGGAGGTCGGAGTACTTTTGACTGTACCGAGGGACGAGGCAGGGGTGCCCCCTGTCCCCCCTGTTGTTCGCATTGGCGATCGAACCATTGACCATGTCATTGAGGGAGTCTAATAAATGGAGGGGGGTGGTCCGAGGGGGAGAAGAGCATCGGGTGTCACGAGATGCGGATGACCTGTTGCTGTACGTGGCGGATCCAATGGAGGGGATGGTGGAGGTCATGCAGACTCTAAGGGAGTTTGGGGAGTTTTCGGGCTATAAGCTCAATGTAGGGAAGAGTGAGCTCTTTGTATTACAGGTGGGGGACAAAGAAAGAGGGATAGGGGACCTACCGCGGAGGAGGGCGGAGGGGAGCTTTCGGTACCTGGGGATCCAGATAGCCAGGAGTTGGGGGGCCCTACATAGACTGAATCTGACGAGGTTGGTGGAGCAAATGGAGAAGGATTTTAAAAGATGGGACATGCTATCGTTCTCGCTGGCAGGTAGAGTGCAATCGGTCAAAATGGTGGTCCTTCCGAGGTTTCTGTTTGTGTTTCAATGCCTTCCCATCGTGATCACCAAGGCCTTTTTTAAGAGAGTAGGCAGGAGTATTATGGGGTTTGTGTGGGCGAATAAGACCCCGAGGGTAAGGAAAGGGTTCCTGGAACGCAGTAGGGACCGAGGAGGGTTGGCGCTGCCAAACCTGGGGAGCTACTACTGGGCAGCAAATATGTCGATGATCCGCAAGTGGGTTATGGAGGGAGAGGGGGCGGCATGGAAGAGGTTGGAGATGGCGTCCTGCAAAGGAACGAGCCTGGGGGCGTTGGTGACGGCACTGCTGCCGCTCTCGCCGACAAAGTATACCACGAGCCTGGCGGTGGCGGCAACGCTAAGGATCTGGGGCCAGTGGAGACGGCACAGGGGTGCAATGGGAGCATCGGTGTGGTCCCCGATCAGGGGTAACCACCGGTTTGTCCCGGGGCAGATGGACGGGGGGTTCCAGAGCTGGCATCGGGCGGAGATCAGAAGAATGGGGGACCTGTTCATTGACGGAATGTTTGCGAGCCTAGGGGCACTGGAGGAGAAGTTTGAGTTACCCCTGGGAAATGCCTTTAGATATATGCAGGTGAGGGCTTTTGTGAGGCGACAGGTGAGGGAATTCCCGTTGCTCCCGGCACAAGAAATTCAAGACAGGGTGATCTCGGGTGTATGGGTTGGGGAGGGCAAGGTGTCGGAAATACACCAAGAGATGAAAGAAGAGGGGGAAGCGTTAGTAGAAGAGTTGAAGGGTAAATGGGAGGAGGAGATGGGGGAGGAGATCGAGGAAGGTCTGTGGGCTGATGCCCTGGGTAGGGTTAATTCCTCCTCCTCGTGTGCCAGGCTCAGCCTGATACAATTTAAGGTGGTTCACAGAGCTCACTTGACGGGGGCGAGGTTGAGTAGGTTCTTTGGGGTAGAGGACAGGTGTGGAAGGTGCTCAGGGAGCCCGGCGAACCATGTCCATATGTTTTGGTCATGCCCGGCACTGGAGGGGTTCTGGAGACGAGTGGCGGGAGCAATATCTCAGGTGGTGAAAGTCCGGGTCAAGCCAAGCTGGGGGCTAGCAATATTCGGAGTAGTAGACGAACCGGGAGTGCAGGAGGCGAAAGAGGCCGGTATTCTGGCCTTTGCGTCCTTAGTAGGCCGGCGAAGGATCTTGTTAATGTGGAAGGAGGCGACGCCCCCCCAGCGTGGAGGCCTGGATAAATTACATGGTTGGGTTCATAAAGTTGGAGAGGATTAAGTTCGCCTTGAGAGGGTATGCGCAGGGGTTCTACAGGCGGTGGCAAACGTTCCTAGACTATCTCGCGGAGCGTTAGAGGAAGGTCGGTCAGCAGCAGCAGCAACCTAGCGGGGACGGGGGACGTCCGGGGAGGGGGGGGGGGGGGAGCTGCCTGGGGGTGTGGATGAGCAAGAGATAACATGAAGAGTCGGGGAAACTGGCACGTACGGGAGAGAGCCAGTGTACAAAGCTATGTAAATATACTATTTTGCCATGTATATATCTTGCTCCGCGCGATTTCTCGTTTCTTTTTTTTTTGTTACGGGGGGGGGGGGGGGGGGGGGGGGGGGGCGGTTATTGTTTGTAAGGGAGAAAAATTGTGTTAAAAACTTTAATAAAGAAATATATTAAAAAAAATTTTTTTTTAATGTTTTGAGATGGCCAAGAGATTAAATACACAATCTGACAGGAGTTACAAATCATATCGGGAACGGTGGCACTGTTGCCTCAGCGCCAGGGACCAGGGTCCCATTCCGACCTCGGATGACTGTCTATGTGGAGTTTGCACGTTCTCCCCCTGTCTGTGTGGGTTTCCTCCGGGTGCTCCGGTTTCCTCCCACAGTCCAAAGATTTGCAGGCCATGTTAAATTGCCCCCAAGTGTCCAACGGTTGGCTGGAGTTACAGGGGTAGGGCGGGAGATTGGGCCTTGGTAGGGTGGTCTTTCAAAGGGTCGGTGCAGACACGATGGGCCGAATGGTCTCCTTCTGCACTGTGGGGATTCTATGATATCTCTCTGCCCTTTCCAAGATAGAAAGGGCAAAACGTAAACCTAGGTCTGAGACTTTACGACAATGCTGAGTAAAGGTTCCCTGTTTCAATGTCAGTAGTCCAGCCAGGTGCTACTTGCAGACAAGAGCTGTAATTTATAGTATGAGGTGTACTTATCTCAGAACACTGTGTGCCCATTGATCAATCCTAAAATAGAAGAAAGCTGCTTCAACAAGGACACCGCCTTTGACAATTACAGACCAGCTCATTGCTGACAACTGCACTGCATAATCTGAACTGAGGATCCAAATCTAGCCAAAGCACTTGAATTGCAAGGGCAGTGTGCCACGACTGTGAAATAAAGATGAGTAGCTACAATCTGAAGAACTACTCGGCCACAGTCATTCCCATTATATTGGGAACTCGCAGGGCAGCACGGTGGCGCAATAGCCGAGGTCCCAGGTTCAATCCCAGCTCTGGGTCACTGTTTGTGTGGAGTTTGCACATTCTCCCCATGTTTGCGTGGGTTTCGCCCCCACAACCCAAAGATATACAGGCTCGGTGGATTGACCATGCTAAATCGCCCCTTAATTGGAAAAAATGAATTGGGTGCTCTAAATTTTAAAAATCTATATTAGGAACTCGGTAAACATTCGTTCATTATTTAAGCAAAACTCCTCTGGCAATCTGCAGTTCAAGTCTCACTTCAGATACTCGAGTACATAAATCCAACTGCTGCATGAAAACAATGGACTAATTGACTATGTTACATCGGAGCTGCATGTCTGTGTCCTGCTCACTAGCTGCCGTTCCTGTGGAGAGGGAGAGACTGACTTCCGGTTTGTCTATGTATATATATATATTTTTGCTGCTCCCTCTAGTGGTTACTTAGTTGTAGTGTATTTCCCTTAGCCCCTTGTGTATATACAATGATGCATATCACTACATCCCCCCTTTTTTCTTGTTACATATTTTCTGTACTTTGTAAAAGAAAATTGTACAAAATAGGTAGATAAATGATGATATGTACAAGTTGTGATGATATTGATGATTATACAAAGCCAGTTAATATTTATGAGTCCAATCTTAATTTTAAAAATGTATGAGTCCAAACTTCATGAATTTGTTCGGTTGAGTTGCTTTCTTCTTCTGTTGTTGAAGTGGTGATGTTGATGTTGTCATTTCTTTGTGAACGTCGTCAGTGTTCATGTGTTTAAGTCACCAAGAAGTCATCATGAGGTGTTCGAATGGTCCAATCACTTTGTTGTCTGACTTAGACTTTTTTTTTCTATGCTTGTGGTATCGATTCTGTATGTTGTCTGACCCGGACGTTTTTCTGTGCTTGCGGTATTGGTGCTGCATGCCATCTGCCTCGAAATCTGGTTTGCTTGTTTGTAGTGGAGCAAATGTGAATTTGTGAGATTCGTTGTCATGCCGTGGTATGTTTGTACTCTTGCCATTGTTTTGAGCTGTGCTGTTACATTGTCCTTCATGTGCAGAGTTGTACCATGTCGTACAAGTTGTTGTTTCATTGTTGTTGTTTTTGTCATTTCTGTCTTTGTTGTTTTTGTTGTCGTACTTGTTGCTGTTGTTGTTCTTGGTTCTGTTGTGCTTCTTGTGGTTTTTGTTGTTCTTGCTGCGCTCAATGACCATTCTGTGTGGATAATTCGAGTCATTCTCAAAGTTATTTGTGTCAATGTCCTTTGTGATATCTGGGGCGAAATTCTCCCGAAACGGCGCGATGTCCGCCGACTGGCGCCCAAAACGGCGCCAATCAGACAGGCATCGCGCCGCCCCAAAGGTGCGGAATGCTCCGCCTCTTTGGGGGCCGAGCCCCAACATTGAGGGGCTAGGCCGACGCCGGAGGAATTTCCGCCCCGCCAACTGGCGGAAACGGCCTTTGTTGCCCCGCCAGCTGGCGCGGAAATGACATCTCGGGGCGGCGCATGCACGGGAGCGTCTGCGGCCGCTGACAGTTTCCCACGCATGCGCAGTGGAGGGAGTCTCTTCCGCCTCCGCCATGGTGGAGACCGTGGCGGAGGCGGAAGGGAAAGAGTGCCCCCACGGCACAGGCCCGCCCGCGGATTGGTGGGCCCCGATCGCGGGCTGGGCCAGGCCACCGTGGGGGCACCCCCGGGGCCAGATCGCCCCGTGCCCTCCCCAGGACCCCGGAGCCCGCCCACGCCGCCTTGTCCCGCCGTTCAAAAGGTGGTTTAATCCACGGCGGCGGGACAGGCAATTTATCGGCGGGACTTCGGCCCATCCAGGCCGGAGAATCGCGGGGGGTGGCCCGCCAACCGGCGCGGCCCGATTCCCGCCCCCGCCGAATATCCGGTGCCGGAGACTTCGGCAACCGGCGGGGGCGGGATTCACGCCAGCCCCCGGCGATTCTCCGACCCGGCGGGGGGGTCGGAGAATGACGCCCCTGATGTTTCATTGAGCGTTTCTTCTTGAGGATTGTGAGAATGATCTGATGTTGCATTGATGTTGGTGACAACACTCCTTTGTGGTTGATGTGATTCCTCTTTGATTCCTTGGTGCTCCTCTTCTGGAGTCATTTCAGGTTCACTTGAATCATCTTTGGTTTCTTGATGCTCCTCTTCTGGAGTCAAAATCTTCAAGATTTCATTTTCTTGTGAATAGGTTACACATCTCTGGTGCTCCCTCTAGTGGTTACTTAGTTGTAGTGTATTTACCTTAACCCCTTGTGTGTATACAGTGATGCATATCACTACAGGCTCCAGCAGTGTACATGGATCCAAATCAACACTGAGATCTCTGACATGGTGCTGAAGAAAGAAGCCCGATACCGTACCAACTTGGGATAACACGAGAACATAAGAGTGTGGTTAGCCACCCCCCCCCCCCCCCCCCACCCCCGAGAGCAACGCACACACTTGTCCTCCACACCAGAGAAAAATCCACTCATCCTTGCTTTAGTCAGATGTGCCCTATGCACCACCGTGAATTCAATCAAACTTAACCAAGGATATTAAGACAAGGAGGTGACCCTGTGAAGAGCCTCACTCCATATCTCACTATCCTAAGATGGGACCCAATTCACCCTCCCATTTCATCCTCACCTCACTCAACAGAGCGGACTCCACCGGGTGGATATGGCCATAATATGCCCAAAATAATCCACCCCTATCAGACATAGCCAAAGACAAAGTCCTCTTCAGCAGGGGAGAGAGTGGTGCCGAGGGAATGGAGGGGAAAACCTTGAAGAAGAAAAGAAATCGCAAATCTGAAAGTATCTGAAAAGACTGGAACGAGGCAGTTGGAATTTCTCCATCAGCCCCTTAAAACTGACAAACCTCCCCTCCACAAATTGGTCTCTTAAACCTCTCCAACCCGTCTTTAAACGTAGAGTCCAAACCCGTCGGCAGAAAAGGGTGGTTGTTGCAGATAGGGTCTAATGAAGACAGGGAACAGAGCTTAAAATGTTACCTGAACTGCTTCCAGATTCTCAGGGTAAATACCACCATTGGATTCAGGGACAATCTCAATGGAGAGAAAGGCTACAATGCAGTTACCATTGCACTAAGGCTAGCAACAGTGCAGGAGCTCGCTTCCATTTGCCCCCATATGAAATCAGGATCACTGAACCACAACAAAATCTTCTGAATACTTGCTGCCCGATAGTCATAGAATCCCTACAGTGCAGAAGGAGGCCATTCAGCCCACTGGCACTTGGAAAGAGCACCCTGCCCATGCCTCCACCCTATCCCCATAACCCATTAACCCCACCTCACCTTTTGGATGCTAAGGGACAATTTATCATGACAAATCTACCTAACCTGCACATCTTTGGACTGTGGGAGGAAACCAGAGCACCCGGAGGAAACCCACGCAGACACGGGGAGAACGTGCAGACTCCGCACAGACAGCCACCTGAGGCCAGAATTGAACGCGGGTCCCTGGAGCAGCAGTGCTAACCACTGTGCCAGCTTAATAATAAAGCAATAAAATGGGTAGAGCCATGCCCCTCTCTTTGGAGCAAAGCCCCACAGATTCTTGGGAGTCCTCCCGCCCAAATAAAGGAGGACATCAATTTGTTGATTTTAACAAAAAAGGACTTGGGGAGAAAAATAGGGAGAGATTGAAAAATAAATAAAAATCTCGGGAGTACATTCATTTTAATAGTCTTAACCCTGCCCGCCAAGGACTTGGGGAGGTTATCCCACCTTTAGCCAATTCCCTCTCACCCAACCGCTACCAAAGATACCTGATGTCCATGTTTAGCTTCATTGAAGACTTTATGGAACAGCAATTTGCTAACCGCTAGTCATTAACAGGCAACCTACCTGTTGAAACCAACACTGTCCCAGCACCAAAACAATTTACCATATTGATCCATAAACTGTTCTTCTCAAAAACACCCATGGAATTAAAAACCTTAGTCTCCTGTGAACTGCGTTAGAACGGCTAAATTTCGAGGATAGGTTGTCTCGACTATGTTTGTATTCCCTTCGATATAAACGATGAAGGAGATGATCCAATTGAGGTGGACATAATGACACAAGGAACTGGTAGTTTTCTCTTTCCTTACCCCATTTCCCCTGGTGGCGGGACTTCAGAGCAATAGGAGCATAACCTTAAAGTGAGAGGTAGACTTTTCAGGGGTGATGCCGGGGAACGCTTTCTCCCCCTCAAAACAAACTCCGGAGGCTGGGCTTCAACGGGAAATATCGGCCCAGATTTTACGGTCCTGCCGTGGCGCATCTCCGCCACCACTGCCCCGGAGAAACTGGTGAGCCATTTAAATTTCAATTCTTCTCGGCAACACCGTAACATCCTGCTGGGCAGGAGGATAGATGAAGATACCATAAGACCATAAGACATAGGAGCAGAAGTAAGGCCATTCAGCCCATCGAGTCCACTCCGCCATTCAATCATGGCTGATTTCAACTCCATTTACCCGCTCTCTCTCCATAGCCCTTAATTCCTCAAGAAATCAAGAATTGATCAACTTCTGTCTTAAAGACACTCAACGTCCCGGCCTCCACCGCCCTCTGTGGCAATGAATTCCACAGACCCACCACTCTCTGGCTGAAGAAATTTCTCCTCATCTCTGTTCTAAACTGACTCCCTTTTATTCTAAGGCTGTGCCCCCGGGTCCTAGTCTCCCCTGCTAATGGAAACAACTTCCCTACATCCACCCTATTTAAGCCATTCATTATCTTGTAAGTTTCTATTAGATCTCCCCTCAACCTCCTAAACTCCAATGAATATAATCCCAGGATCCTCAGACGTTCATCGTATGTTAGGCCTACCATTCCTGGGATCATCCGTGTGAATCTCCGCTGGACCCGCTCCAGTGCCAGTATGTCCTTCCTGAGGTGTGGGGCCCAAAATTGCTCACAGTATTCTAAATGGGGCCTAACTAATGCTTTATAAAGCTTCAAAAGTACATCCCTGCTTTTATATTCCAAGCCTCTTGAGATGAATGACAACATTGCATTTGCTTTCTTAATTACAGACTCAACCTGCAAGTTTACCTTTAGAGAATCCTGGACTAGGACTCCCAAGTCCCTTTGCACTTCAGCATTATGAATTTTGTCACCGTTTAGAAAATAGTCCATGCCTCTATTCTTTTTTCCAAAGTGCAAGACCTCGCACTTGCCCACGTTGAATTTCATCAGCCATTTCTTGGACCACTCTCCTAAACTGTCTAAATCTTTCTGCAGCCTCCCCACCTCCTCCATACTACCTGCCCCTCCACCTAATACAGATCAACCACTACACGGCCCAACTGAACAACGGTCTCCTGATCCTGCGTACCAAGCAAAATAAATCTTACTTGTAATACTCGGCAGCCACGTCAAATCTTCCCAGGAATATGTGCGCATTTCCAAGGTTGCTGTAGGCTCTTCGCTCAGCTGCTTTGTCCCCAAATTCCTTTGCTATCGAAAGCCGCTAGGGAAAAATGTTTTAAAAGTTAAGTCTCATCTATTGAAATGAAGTGAACATAGAACATACAGTGCAGAAGGAGGCCATTCGGCCCATCGAGTCTGCACCGACCCACTTAAGCCCTCACTTCCACCCCATCCCCGCAAACCAACAACCCCCCCCAACCCTTTTTGGACACGGAGGGCAATTTATCATGGCCAATACACCTAACCTGCATGTCTTTGGACCGTGGGAGGAAACCGGAGCATCCGGAGGAAACACACACACACACACACGGGGAGAACGTGCAAACTCCACACAGACACTGACCCAGCGGGGAATTGAACCTGGGACCCTGGCGCTGTGAAGCCACAGTGCTATCCACTTGTGCTACCGTGCTGCAAAAATCGCTTATTGTCACAAGTAGGCTTCAAATGAAGTTATTGTGAAAAGCCCCTCGTAGCCACATTCCGGTGCCTGTTCGGGGAGGCTGTTACGGGAATTGAACTGTGCTGCTGGCCTGCCTTGGTCTGCTTTAAAAGCCAGCTATTTAGCCCTGTGCTAAACCAGCCCCTGACAGGCCCATCAATCACTCAAAACCGATGTATTAGATATCGCAGAGTCTCTGCATTATTCACAACTTTGCTAATGATGAAGCATTTGCCATCATCCGCTAATTATTATTTTAAATTGAGCATTTGCACAAGTGCAGCCTGACGGGCAAATGCATTTGTTTTACTGTGTGACTGCGATGGTTTTCTTTTTAAGGACCAACTTGGTTGAAGTTCCTACTTGACACCAGCGCCCCCTATAGAAAACAGCCTCAGATAACCAGGGCAATCAGACAAAATTTGACTCCAGACTCTGTTGCTACGCTACACAGAATCTTGAATCTTGAAATAGGTTCAACACATCAAGACCAGATGCACAGATATAAATTTTAGATGCCCACTGTTTGCCCCTCACTATTAAACGGAACTATCCATTCCCGCCCTATCACTCCACGTGAAATGGAGATCTCTCCATTCTTTTAGCACTGCTATTTCAACATTCAAAATGCCCATTTATTGAAAACACACTGCATAAATTGCCATTTTCACTCGATCCGGGACCTCAAATAAAAAGCATGTTTAACTTGTTTGATCTCAAGAACAAGTAATTCTCCGACCGAATTTCTGATACGCTGAGGAACTAACTACATGGGCTGATCTTCCTGAAATATACATTTTGTTGGAGCAGCAATACAGAGGGATAAGATGAGGGAACGGTCTGGTCATTCTACTGATCCTGATGTCAGCTGCGTTACTCAATAGGAGGAAGGGAAAGGTTCACCAGGGCATGACTCACTTTCACATACCTTCGATTAGACAGTTGAAAATCAGCATTAGCTCAAGTCTGATAAAAGGCTTCCACTAAATAGTACAGCACGTCGGTCGGTAACGAAAGGGAACAGGTTTAAGGTAAAAATACGGGAAGGTGAAGATGATCTTATTTTATAACCAATTTCACATTTCTATCTTTCTTCAGTTCAGGCGAAAGGCCATCGACCCGCAGATTGCTGCCTGGCCTGTTGACTTTCTCCAGCATTTTCTTGTCTTATTTCAGATTTCCTGCACCTGCAAGCTTTGCCAATTATTTTTTTATGCCTGAAAATGAGGTAAGAGCGACATTTGAACGGAAATTGGACAGGTATTCAAAGGGGTAAAATTGCACGGCTTTGGGGAAAGAGCAGAGGGAGTAGGATTAATCCAATTGCTCTTTCAAAGAGCGGGTGCAGGCTCCACTAAGAGTACAAACTAAGAGTACAACATTGAACAAAAATACTGTCCGTGCTGTATAAAAGGATTAATCCCAACCCTTGGCTCTTTACCAAGAGCCGAGAACTTTAACCCCTTCGAATACCTGTCCAATTCCCAATTGAATCTAACTCTACCTCCTTTTGAGGCATAAAAAAGTCACTGTCCGTGTGGAGTTTGCACATTCTCCTCGTGTCTGCGTGGGTCTCACCACATGTGCAGGGTAGGTGGATTGGCCACGCTAAATTTCCCCTGAAGTGGGGGGAAAAAAGAATTGGCAAAACCTGCAGGTGCTGGAAATCTGAAATAAGAGTAGAAAATTCTGGAGAAAGTTAACAGGAGACTAAAAGGGAGAAAAGACAAGGAATTTCCCACCTTACTGCAATATGAGCCGAGAGCCTCAGTACAAACACTAAAGCTGGGTGACACGGTAGCACAGAGGTTAGCACTGTTGCTTCAAAGCGCCAGGGTCCCAGGTTCGATTCCCGGCTTGGGTCACTGTCTGTGCGGAGTCTGCAGGTTCTCCCCGTGTCTGTGTGGGTTTCCTCCGGGTGCTCCGGTTTCCTCTCACAAGTCCCAAAATACGTGCTTGTTAGGTGAATTGGACATTCTGAATTCTCCCTCAGTGTGCCTGAACAGGTGCCAGAGTGTGGTGACTAGGGGCTTTTCACAGTAACTTCATTGCAGTGTTAACGTAAGCCTACTTGTGACAATAATAAAATATTATAATTATAATTATAAAGCTGTCCCCGTTAATTTTACCGATCGTAGCAGAGGAACAACAAGTCCTTTTCTTCATTGTCCTCAAGGTCCCTGTTGCTGGACAGCACTTGTTACTCCCAAGGTACTGGATGGGTGACCCTTTTCCTGACCTCCCTCCCCGGTCTTCTACCATTCGTGGAACCTTACAGCACAGGTGGAGACCATTGGGCCCACCTTTCTTGTGCCAGCTCTTTGATGCTGCCCAATTTAGTCCCACATCCCCGTTTTCTTGCCATAAACCTGCAAATTGGCCTTCAAGTAGATGTCCAATTGTCTTTTGAAAGGCCCTATGGAATTCGCTTCCCTGATTATCCCACGCAAAGTGTTCAAGATTTTACTAAGCCGCTGTGAAGGAAAATGCTTCTCTGCTGCTATCAAACTGTTAGCCACTTTAAATCTGGTTATCCACCCACATGACAGATGAAACAACTTGTGCCTACCTGTTCCATCAAAATCCAACATAATTCTGAATACTTTGGTTCTGTTTTTCCTTAACCTTCTGGTTCTAAGAAACACTGCAGTTTCTCCCGTCTCTCCACACTTGGAATATTGTGTCCAGTTCTGGTCGCCTCATTTTAGGAAGGATGTGGATGCTTTGGAGAGGGTACAGAGGAGATTTACCAGGATGCTGCCTGGACTGGAGGGCATGTCTTATGAAGAAAGGTTGAGGGAGCTAGGGCTTATCTCACTGGAGTGAAGAAGGCAGAGAGGTGACTTGATAGGTACAAGGTGATGAGAGGCATGGATAGAGTGGATAGCCAGAGACTTTTCCCCAGGGTGGAAATGGCTGTCAGGAGGGGACATAATTTTAAGGTGATTGGAGAAAGGTATCGGGGAGATGTCAGAGGTAGGTTCTTTACACAGAGAGTGGTGGGTGTGTGGAATGCACTGCCAGCAGAGGTGATGGAGTCAGAGTCATTAGGAACATGTAAGCGATTCTTAGACAGACACATGGTCAGCAGTAAATTGAAGGGGTGTAGGTTAGGCTGATCTTAGATTAGGATAAATGGTCGGCACAACATCGTGGGCAGAAGGGCCTGTACTGTGCTGTACTGTTCTATGTTCTATGTACAAGGGCAGCACAGTAGCATTGTGGATAACACAATTGCTTCACAGCTCCAGGGTCCCGGGTTCGATTCCGGCTTGGGTCACTGTCTGTGCGGAGTCTGCACATCCTCCCCGTGTGTGCCTGAGGTTTCCTCCGGGTGCTCCGGTTTCCTCCCACAGTCCAAAGATGTGCAGGTTAGGTGGATTGGCCATGATAAATTGCCCTTAGTGTCCAAAATTGCCCTTAGTGTTGGGTGGGGTTACTGGGTTATGGGGATAGGGATAGGGTGGAGGTGTTGACCTTGGGTAGGGTGCTCTTTCCAAGAACTGGTGCAGACTCGATGGGCCGAATGGCCTCCTTCTGCACTGTAAATTCTATGATTCTATGATGATGTTCTATTCCAGGCATTGTCAAACTCGGGGGCGCGAAACCGCGGGTGGGTCGCGGGCGGGTGTCGGGAGGGTCGCGGTGCTCCCGATCACGCAAATCTGCGCGCAACAGCCGGCTTTTAATAATGCCGGCTGCAAGCGGCCTTCAAAATGGCCACGAATATGTAAATAAAATACGGCCGCACTGCGCATGCGTGCCAGATCATCGGCACGCATGCTCAAAACTATATTTTTTAAACGGTCGCAGCTTTTCGTTTTACAAGTTCCGGGGGGGGGGGGGCGTTTATTCATTTTATTCATTTATTTTATTCATTTAATTTTTAATTTTTTCATTTATTTTATTCATTAAAAACATTTTTTTTTTTTTACAAGTTCAGGGGGGTTTTATTTGACAAAATTTTACAGAAACAAAATGCAGAACTTTGGACAGTTGGAGACTCCATACTTTCCGACACCGGAAGGCTTCACCTTCATCCAACAGGTTCCATTGGAGGAGCGTGTACGAGGGCCAAAGGGACCCCCAAACCATTTCCTCCATTTTTGTCAGCAGCAAACAAGGCAAGAGAAAATGGTGGGTCGCGCAGGTCGGCCGGCGTGGGTCACGAAGGTCGGCCGGCGTGGGTCGCGAAGGTCGGTCGGCGTGGGTCGCGAAGGTCGGTCGGCGTGGGTTGCGAAGTTCAGCCGGCGTGGGTCGTGAAGGTCGGCCGGGTTGGGTTCTGAAGGTTGGCCAGTTGGTAAAAATGGGTCCCCGGAAAAAAAGTTTGAAGAACACTGTTCTATTCTATGTTCTATAGCTATCAATGCTACCAAACCTTATTCTCAAGAGCTTGGAATCGGGGATTGATCACAGTTTTCTATTGATTACCTCTCCACTGAATGCTAACTGGGATTCAGAGTTTGCCTCTTCCTCCTTTAGTCTTTCATGGGATGTAGGAGTTACCTATCCTCAGTGGCCCTTGAACGGAGTCAGCAACGTGGTTGTGGGTCTGGAGTCACATGTAGGCCAGGCTGGCCAAGGATTGCCATAGCTGCATATTCCAGATTTATCAATTGACGTTCTATTCCACCAGCTGTCTTGGTGGGGGGATTTGAACCTATGTCCTCGGGGCATTATTCTGGGCCTCTGGATTACTAGTACAGCAACACTACCACTGCACTGCCACGTCCTCTTGCACTTGGAAGCAAGACACATTCCCTCCACAGCACAACCAAGCATCTGCTGTTAGATGATTGGACGAGAATTGTAACTTAGCTCTGAATTTATGCCCTGGAGTCTACTCTTCCTCTTCTATTCCAACCACAAGAGGAATGAAAAAATAATTAGTTATCCAGCAATTCTATTAAAAATCTATTATTAATATTTATGTGCTGGTTTACTTTCTGCACATCTGTGGCTCATCTAATGAATTTTCCACTGAGAATCAATAGCACACAGGCATCCCATCTCTTTAACCTACAGCTTTATAAATGTTAAGGTTCTTCAATCAGATTTCCCCATCTAATAATGTCAATTCTCCCTGTATTGGTCAGTACACAACACTAACCAAATGCTACACCAATGAAGTTCATAGCCTTCATATGTCGCACAGGCGATTCAGCCACCTGACCTGTACCACTCGTCTATTAACAATGGTAGCTTTTTAATCACAATATATTGCTGCCTTAAAGACCAGCTGCAGAAAACAGTGCCACTCTTCCAGGCCATTTCGAGATGATCAGGTAATTTCTCCATCATTCACACACTGCGATAAGCGATTACGACTGATTTTACGCACAGAATTTGTATTCTGTAACTATCCTCTCAACTCACTGCATTTTGTTGGAGAATTGTGAGAAGTTGTTGCTGTTAGGTCCAATTAATTAGTTCTGGACAATCTCAGCAGGTCTGACAGCAGCAGTGGAGAGAGAAGGGAGCTAATGTTTAGAATCTGGAAGACTCTTCGTCAAAAGTGACAAAGCTTTCATAGAATCATAGAATTTACAGTGCAGAAGGAGGCCATTCGGCCCATCGAGTCTGCACCGGTTCTTGGAAAGAGCACCTATCCAAGCCCACACCTCCACCCTATCCCCATAACCCAGTAACCCCACCCAAACTAAGGGCAATTTTGGACATTAAGGGCAATTTAGCATGGCCAATCCATCTAAACTGCACATCTTTGGACTGTGGGAGGAAACCAGAGCACCCAGAGGAAACCCACGCAGACACGGGGAGAACGTGCAGACTCTGCACAGACAGTGACCCAAGCCGGGAGACGAACCTGAGACTCTGGGGCTGTGAAGCAATTGTGCTAACCACTATGCTACCATGCTGCCCGTCAACCCAGATGCCTTCAGATCTGCTGAGATTGTCCAGTATTTTCTGTTTTTGTTTCAGATTTCAGCATCCACAGTAATTTGCTTTTATTTACAATCATTAGCTCTGTTTGCCGTAGCTCGTGGAGACTCTTAAATAGATTCTGTAGACTGTTTGCTGTGGTGCACTGTTTAATTGGACTCTGCTTGCTGAGTAAGTAGAGATTGTTCATTAATAATAATAAATAATAATCTTTATTGGTGTCACAAGTAGGCTTACATTAACACAGCAATTAAGTTATTGTGAAAAGCCCCTAGTCGCCATACTCCGGCGCCTGCTCGGGTACACGGAGGGAGAATTCAGAAGGTCCAAATTACCTACCATCACGTCTTTCGGGACTTGTGGGAGGAAACCGGAGCACCCGGAGGAAACCCACGCAGACACGGGGAGAACGTGCAGACTCCGCACAGTCAGTGACCCAAATGGGATTCGAACCCGGGACCCTGGCGCTGTGAAGAAACAGTGACAACTATTCTGCTACCGTGCCGCCCAAATATGCCATGCCATTATAAACTCGACCATTTGTTTTTTGCTGCAAATCCTTTACCCCCACTCCCACCTCAGTGTCTGACACAGTGGCTCCCTGATAAGGACAAGAATTAGGGTGCCCAATCACATGGAATGTGAATTCCGGGTCACATGCTCCAACGCATTTACCACTGGCACCAGATGTGCATGGCTCTTTCTGATCATGCTTTTTAGAAGGTAGGGTTTAGGGCTTGCATTCTTCTCAAACCATCTGTCGGGACTGTCTTGACAGTAGTGCAAACAGAAAACACTTTCAGAACAAGACATCTTCACGTCATGGCAGTGTCACAGACAGATACTGATCTTTACCTCTTTGTGAAATGCAATTGCGTCATCGTAGTTTCCTAAAAGGTAATGCGTGTTACCGAGGTTACCATAAGCTCGGCCTTGGGCTGCCCGGTCCCCAAATTCTTTAACAATTTTAAGATTCATCCTGAAATGAAATACAGAAAAAAATAGGAAAGATCACCAACATTGAAAACCCACAGCAAAACTCCCTCACCCTGATCATTCAGACCGAACACAACATGATATCCATCATTGAAAGACTATGCATTATGTCGGCAGGTTGTGAGGCTCATAAACTCCAGTGTGAAGTTCAGGGGTTTATAACTATCATTCAAATGCAGACAGATTACAGCCTTGAAATTGCTTCCAAATGCACTTATATTTATAATGTGCATCTTTCAAGTTTATAAATAGGGCCGCACAGAATCCACGTAAGCAAGAAGAGTGTGCGTGATCCAAACTAATAATTCAAACTAAGTTTAGAATGAAACAACACAGGCCTTTGAATATTTGGAATGCTTATTTTTATTTTAGAGTAGCCAATTATTGTTCTTTACCAATTAAGGGGCAATTTAGCGTGGCCTATCCACCTAGCCTGCACATCTTTGGGTTGTGGGGGCGAAACCCACGCAAACACGGGGAGAATGTGCAAACTCCACACGGACAGTGACGCAACGCTGGGATCCGTACCAGGGTCCTCAGCGTCGCCGTCCCAGTGCTAACCACTATGTCGCATGCCGCCCTAAATATTTGGAATGTTAAAAACCATTTGTTGAATGGATTGGATTGGATTGGATTATTGTCACGTGTACCGGGGTACAGTGAAAAGTATTGTTCTGCGTGCAGCTCAAACAGATCATTCCATACAGGAAAAAAAATACATAGTAGGGCACACAGAAAATACACAATGTTAATTCATTGACACAGGCATCGGTTGAAGCATCCAGGAGTGCAGCACTACTCAGCAGAGAAGATGTGTGAAGAGATCAGGATCAGTCCATAAGAGGGTCATTTAGGGGTCTGGTAGCAGCGGGAAGAAGCTGTTTTTGAGTCTGCTCGTGCGTGTTCTCAGAATTTTGTATCTCCTGCCCGATGGAAGAAGTTGGAAGAGTGAATAAGCTGGGTGGGAGGGGTCTTTGATTATGCTGCCCGCTTTCCCCAGGTGGCAGGAGGTGTTGTTATAACCTGCCTGGGGACTAATGGCAATCCCACAATCCTGAGGGAGTATGAGCTTCCCCAATGAGGGGGCAGAGAAATCATTAGCAGGTCCCTGCATAAATACAGCTGGCCAGTATGGAACCAGCCAGAGAGGAGTGAGCAGCAAGGGAGTTACTGCTGCTGTTAAATATATATATATGTTATTGTAAATAAAGTTTTCTTTCTGTTCTACAAACTCGTGTTGGATTCTTCGTGGCCCTCACAAAAGGTGTGGACAGAGTCAATGGGTGGGAGGCAGGTTTGTGTCATGGACTGGGCAGTGTTCACAACTCTCTGTAGTTTCTTCTTGTCTTGGGTCGAGGAGCTGCCATACCAGGCTGTGATGCATCTTGTCAAACTGAACTGGGATAAATACTGTGATACTATGACTACAAGAGCAGGTCAGAGGCTGGAAATGTTATCGCGAATAACTTACCTCCCGACTCCCCAAAGCCTTGTCCACCATCTACTAGGCATAAGTCAGGAATGTGATGGAATACTCTCTACTTGCCTGGTTGAGCACAGCACCAACAACACTCAAGAAGCTCATCACCATCCAGGACAAAACAGCCCTCTTGATTGGCAACCCATGCCCCACCTTAAGCATTCACTCCCTCCAGACCAATGCAGCCGTGTGTATGATCTACAAGATGCACTGCAGCAACTCGCTAAGGTTCCTTTGACAGCGCATTCTAAATCCGTGGCCTCGGCCGCCTAGAAGAAGGGCAGCAGATATCTGAGAACGCCACCCCCTCTAGGTCCCGAAGTCACACACCATTCTGACTTGGAACGGTATCACCAGTCCTTCACTGTCATTGGGTCAAATCCTTTCCAACACTGTGGGTGTAGGCTCATGGGCTGCTGGCAGCAACTTACCACCACCTTCTCAAGGGCAGTTAGCGATGGGTAATAAACACTATCCAGGAATGTCCAAATCCCCATGAACAAATAAATAAAACAAAAATTGGGTCTCAAGACCGATTGTGCCAGAGCTATAAATGTGTCTCTCTTCATCACATGTGCAACTCAGAAGTTTGTAAAAGATGATGTAAAGCAAGATCATTGGTGTGTTTTGTTAGATGGGCCAACCACTGATGATGGCGGTCTGGGCTGATCTTTACACGCTTTGGCAATAAGCCGTTTGATTGTGTGGTCGCGGGGGGGCGGGGACCCAAGTAAAGGCGAGATTGAAGGTAGAGAAGGGCAGGAGAAAAAGAGGAAAAGAAAGAAGGTAAGAGAAAGAGAAAGGAAAGTGAAAAGGGAAAAACAAGAGAGCGGGATCATATGCGAGATGTACAATATCCAGTGAGCAGCAATACTTCTTGATTTCCTCCTAGCTTGTCAATGTAACCATCTAAAAATTATACTGGTTATTATGGAAAAGACACACTCTTGCAGCCTTCAATAACAAAGTCAAACCTGAGGAAGGGCCCCATATCTCATCTCAGCCCCCAATATTTTTACAATTAGTTGTATCGTCAGGCCTCATCAATGCCTGCAGAACCTGAAAGATGCATCTTTTCTGAATGTGCAAAATTTGGCTCACAGTTTATAGCTGAGTTCCTGCCACTGTGATCATGTGCATGGCTATACTTAACCCTGGATGGCTACTTGCGATGACCAAGTACTGTGCTAGTGCTGAGGGCCTGCGAGACCCATGTGCATTCCGTTGAGAAGGGGGGGCCAAAAGCTACAGCCTAAGGGTTGGAAGAATTAGAAGGAAATGAGATAAATCAAGAATTAATGAATAAGTGACACCAAGCCTTGAATTGTAAAACCCATTAGAATGTATGAGAAACGGTAGATTAAAGGAGGTTGGGAGTACTTGAACACCAAGATTGGAGAGACTAAAAGACAAGATTAAATTCAGATTATCACAGTTCCAGTCTAATAAATAGGGACTGAAACAACCACGGAATAGTTGCATCCAACCCCACGATCAGTTACTATGAAATCAACCTTTGTGTGAATTGCTGATGCTGTAGTTACATTTTCCTGCAGCACACAATTGTATTCCCGTTGTTTGGCACAGTTCCAAGTCAAACACAACAGAAAGCCTCCTGTAAATTAAGATTTAAAAACATTTTTTTTTAGAGTAACCAATTAATTTTTTCCAATTAAGGGGCAATTTAGCTCAATCCACCTAGCCTGCACATCTTTGGGTTGTGGGGGCAAAACCCACGCAAACAGGGGAAGAATGTGCAAACTCCACACGGACAGTGACCCAGGGCTGGGATTGAATCTGGGACCTCGGCGCCGTGAGGCAGCAGTGCTACTCACTGCGCCACCGTGCTGCCCAGTAAATTAAGATTTATGACTCTAGATCGGTTCAACCAGAAAGAACATCGAGAAAAAAAACGTGTCGGGGAAATTTAGAATTACGACGTGTAAAACTGGGGCAGGCAAGTTAGATGGGCGCTATTGTTTAGGGGCGACACGGTAGCACAGTGGTTAACACTGTTGTTTCACAGCGCCAGGGTCCCAGGTTCGATTCCCTGCTTGGGGCACTGTCTGTGGAGAGTCTGCACATTATCCCCTTGTCTGCGTAGGGTTTCCTCCGGGTGCTCCGGTTTCCTCCCACAAGTCTCAAAAGACATGCTTGTTAGGTGAATTGGACATTCTAAATTCTCCCTCTGTGTACCAGAACAGGCGCTGGAGTGTGGCGATTAGGGAATTTTCACAGTAACTTCACTGCAGTGTTAATGTAAACCTACTTGTGACAATAAAGATAATTATTATAATAGATCTGTATGAGCCTGGATAAAATTAACTGATGTGTCAAGGGAGGAGAAGGTGTACATTTTTTTTTTTTAAATTGGCCTCCACCAAATTTTGGGTGGAAACTTTGGCATTCTTGCTAATACAGCAAAATTTTAATGGAGACTCAGCATTTACATGAATAATATGCCCTCTGGCGTAAACATTGGGAAGCAAATAAGGTTCAAGCAAGATTGATGATGTCAGAGTGCCGAGGCTTGTTGCTTTCCCCACAACACAACGCACAAATTAACTGCACAGCGTGATGGACATGATCTGGGAACAATTGATACACAAGCTAACTTTGGGCTACATTGTCAACACTCAAACAGTCTTGCTCTTCAGCAGAAAGCACAGTGCAATTCAAAGTTCCAAATGATAGTACACTACAGCATCAAAATCATCTCTGGCCTGTGAGAAACAACCATGTTAAAGGGTCCAGGAGACGTAAACTTTGAGCACAAACTAGCAAAGAGTTGGAGTAATGCTATAGTCTTATTTTTCAATGTTTTAGGGCACCATTGATGAGCTTGAAGGTAATCACAGCAATAAGTTCGGGTAGAGAGTACAAAACTTAACTGGCATTTTCTGAGGATGCGATAATATGATTGGACAAGGGTTCACACTAAATTTAAAAATGTATTAGATAAGAATCTTAAGAGTCTTGGGGATTAAAGGGGAAATCTATATATTTTTTTGAAAACACAGCTGCGACAAATGAAGACATGAATGAATGCAAAAAAAGATTAATTAAACTTGGCGATGTTGCAAGAGGTGGGTTTCCAGAGAAATCAGTCAGTCCCAAGGTCTCCAGCAACAACAACCATGAAAAATAGCGTTTTCCAAAGATGTCAAATGGTTCAATAAATGCCACCTCTTCCCCTTCTGAGCGAGAATCGAAACTCAGCAGCTGCAAGATCACTATTTAATGTAAATCAACCTGGTGTAATGTAAAGTGACAAATTCAAGCAGCTGCAAGTGTGAAACCTGCTGGAAAATGAAGATACCGACCTTGCAGAAGGTGAAATGGCAAGAATGTAGGTGTGCTATTTGTAGTAACTTTTAAATGTCTTGTACAGAATGAGGCAATTATTAGCAAAGTAAACTGAATGATTCTATACTTGAATTGGAGTATTTAGAAACAAGATTATTTTCATAAGGGACATGAAAAGAGAACGAGACCTGCTCTGGGTATTACGAATAGATGGAAATGTATAAAGCGGAGACCGAAATTTGATTCTATTTGATCAGGAGTTACAGGTACATTTAAGGAAAAGCTGGTTAATCACAGGCGGGTGAACGTGTTAATATTTATGCTGATAGGGACAAGGTGAGGGTGGATAGGACGAGGGTCATGTGGAGTATCAACATAGACTGGCCTGTTCCCATGTTGTACATTCTATCTAAGGTGCAATGCAGGCCCAAAATATAAAGAGCAATTTCTAACATACTACAGATTTATACAATAGACATGCCACTTGGTAAAGTGGAATGTTTTTGTTTGTTATAATAATTACGTTAAAAAAATCGAATAAACGGGTTTGGCGTACATGTTCTTAAATAGGTTGAGGAGGAATAAGTGCTTGGAATAGAGCTCAAACAACGGTTTCATTCTCCACCAGAAAAGTTGGATGAATGGTCTCCTTATGTTCCGGTTTTATGTTAATTTTGGCAGATTGAGAAACAAGCCTTGCACGTTGCCCACTGTCCGTTCACGCTGCTGGAATAATCCCTTCCCTCGACTCTTCTCTCTCCAATCCAAAGGAGGTTCCAAGGTGAGGATTTTCACTCAGCAATAAGCAGGAGGGCATCAGTTCTGGGCCTTTTGGCGAAGGTGAGCGCGAGGTCAAGTGTAGTGACTGGATCTGGTGTGTCTCTCTTGTGGGGACAATGAATTGGATTCAATTGGAATTGGATTTTGGAGCAGGCGAGGAGCTGGATTAGGGGTTTGCCCCTGTCCATAAGACCATAAGACATAGGAGCAGAATTAGGCCACTCGGCCCATCGGGTCTGCTCCGCCATTCAATCATAGCTGATATTTTTCTCATCCCCATTCTCCTGCCTTCTCCCCATAACCCCTGATCCCCTCATTAATCAAGAACCTATCTTTCTCTGTCTTAAAGACACTCCGGACCTTTCCAAGGCCAGCACACCCTTCCTTAGATACAGGGCCCAAAACTTCTCATAACACTCCAAATGGGGTCTGACCAGAGCCTTATACAGCCTC
This sequence comes from Scyliorhinus torazame, assembly GCF_047496885.1. Classification (NCBI taxonomy): domain Eukaryota; kingdom Metazoa; phylum Chordata; class Chondrichthyes; order Carcharhiniformes; family Scyliorhinidae; genus Scyliorhinus; species Scyliorhinus torazame. The sequence goes on along the minus strand of NC_092728.1, from coordinate 101,289,070 downwards.
AGAAGTACATCCCTGGTCTTGTCCACACTCTGAGCTCTGGTTTTGTAACTCTGATAAAGTAATTTTAAAAAAACAAGCTGGAGGAGTCAAAGTGATATGAGAAAGGGAAAAGGAAGAAGGAAGTGCGCTAACAGACTTCACTTAAGTGGGGGTCTTTCACATGAATGGGACGCCCCAAAGCTGGTTACTGTCAAGAAACATTTTTGATTTGTAGTTCTACGAAACCTGAATGCTCTTGTAAAGTGCAACAAGTCATTGCAAATCTGGTTGTTAACTGTAACTTTGAAACAATCCATAACTAAACCAATTAGCATTATTATAGTGTCGCAAATATCTAAGAACATCCTAAAGCATTTCACTGGAGCATTATCAAACAAAATTTGACTAGGAACCACATCAGGCGACAGTCGAACAGGTGCAAAGAATTATGTTTCAAGGAGTGTATTTTCATTTACACAGAGGGTGATGAACGCCTGGAATGTGCTGCGGGAAGAGGTGGTGGAAGCAGATACGACAGCGGCGGGAGGCATCTTGACGAATACATGACTAGGATGGGAATAGAGGGATACGGACCCTGCAAGTGTAGAAGCTTTTAGTTTAGACGGGCATCATGGTCGACGCAGGCTTGGAGGGCCAAAGGGGCTGTTCCTGTGCTATACCATTCTTTGTATTAAAGTGGGAGAGACAGGTAGACAGTGGAGAGAATTGGGGGAAGATATTCTCGAGTTTAGGTCCCAGGCAGGCGAAGGCTGTTAACGATGGAACGATAGAAATGGGAGATGAGGAAGACGACAGAATTGGAGGATGGCAAAGGTCTCGGAGAAGATTATAGAGATCGGAGGGGCGCAATTTCATGGTGGCATTTGAAAACAAAAATAAGAATTTTATACAAATCTGAGGTTTTGCGAGACCAGGGTAGGTTAAAGGACACTGGCGTGATGGGTGAAATGACCTGGTGTGAGTTAGGCACCACATAACTGGACGAGGTCAATTTTATGAAGTACAGAGAGATACACAGCAATTGTGCACCATCTGATAACATAATTTACAAATGCGAGCTTAAATTGAATTAGTGACCTCAAACAAAAAGGATTCTGTACACACTGCACGTTTCAAGAATGATTTCAACAGGTTTCATGAATCCAATATCCTTGGTTGATATTAGAAAGCAAGGAAGTTGTTATCTTCAGTACATGATTTTCATCCTTAAACTGCTTTGTTATATTGTCCAAAAAAGTAGACTGCCGGCTGAAAAGAAGCTATAGAAATTGTACCGGTGATTGCCTTATTTCCCTTTTCTCTTACTATGTGGCCATCATTTTGATCCATGGATATTTAACCTTTAAGTCGAGCAGAGGAAATGAGGGACTGAAAAGTTGCAAAATAGTACACTGTGCTATTAGAGATATAGCTTTTGAACAACAGAACTCAGACTTTGTGGAGGGATTCGGGTCGATTGGTTGGCTGGTGGTCAATGGATGGGCCAAAGGTCGTATTCTGCCCCATGACAGGGCGGCGATTGGGTTTTCAGAGAACCCAGGAAGGGTCAGGGTTGGTCTCTGTCTCTTTGTGTCTGTCTCTCTCTCTCTCCCTCTGTTTGTCTATCTCTCTCTGTCTGTCTGTCCCTTACCTGTGGTTTTCAAGACCATTTCAGGTGGAAAGCAAAACCTCAAACTGAAGGCTTAGACTGAGGAAAAGTGAACTGAAAGAGGCCCATCTGAAACAGAACCTTTTATCCTTTTTATTTTTCTTCACACCGCTCTTTCCTCTGTGTTTGTCCGTCCTGTGTATAATATATATATATATATATGGGCGGGAGTTAGGAATTAGGTAATAGTTAACCAGTTGTATTTGCTGCTTATTTACTCATAGTTATTATTAATAAAAATAATGTTTAAGTTTAAAAACCTGGTGAGTTAATGGGCAGCCAGAGACCAAAGACTTGGGCTATTTTCTAGGAATTAATTGTTAATTTCCATCATGTTGCAACTCCGTGTCAAGTGGGACTGGAATTGACTGCGCACTAGCCGGGGGTTTTGTTAACAGAATGGAAACTTGGATTTTCTTTTCATTAAGGCAAGCATTTTTTTTGCCCATCCCTAATTGTTCGATCTGTTGGTGGTGTGATCTTGAGAAGCCACCTTCTCAAACTGTTTCAGCTGCAATGCTGAACAGTATGCTTGGTTATTCCTGAGGGCCAAGTAGTTTTATGGTCACCAATACGGAGACTGTTTTTAACATTTCAAATGTATTTAATTAAATGAAATTAAATTCCCCAGATGCCATGGTGAGATTTGAGCTCGCGTCTCTGGATCATTAGTTCAGGCCTCTGTCCAGTAATATAACCCCATTATGGTATTGCCTCTAATTATTGATGCAAATTTTGCTGGTGTGCCAGTAAAGCTGCAGGACCCTATTTCACACTGAACACACAATGCCAGCATCAAGCACTTCCAAAGTTGGTTACAACATGAATCTCAGTTCTGGGAATTGAATGTATATTTGGAAAAGGAAACAAACAGCAGGTTAATGAGGAAACAGCGGGACTTATAGGATGGCTCCTTTAAAGAGCTGGCACATGCCCAACAGGCAGAATGGCCTCCTTCTGTTCTGTATGATTCGATGATCTAATAAAAGGTCCAAGAGGGAAGATGGTAACCTTCATATTTCGTTGGACATTAAAGGTTTACAGTTTCTGTTGTGCCGACCAATGTTCTTCTTTGACGCAAAATCAGCAAAAATAAATCAATGGATCAATTATCAGACAAAATACATCATTACACTTCTTCACGCCTGAAGCAGTTTTTAGCATTTAAGTATAATGCGCTGCACACAAACATTACTTTATAAAAGTTTTGTTTCCCAACCAAGTTATTTAAACATACTTCAGTCAAACTTGGTCAAATCCTCTGAAGAAATGCCAACTCAAGTGGAAAGTCCCACAAATTAGTGTACCTTGACTTAAAGAAGGCTTTTCACCAAGTTCCATATGAAAGGCTCAGAGTTAAAACTCAAAGCACTCAGGGGCAAACCGTGGGAATGGATAAGCAACAGACCTAGGAAGTGACGGATAGAGTACTGAGTGAGCTGCCCCGAGGTATCATTTGAGGCCATTTATGGTTTCTGATTTTGCACATTCTCCCTGTGTCTGCGTGGGTTTCACCCCCACAACCCAAAAATGTGCAGGGTAGGTGGGTTGCCCACGCTAAGTTGCCCCTTAATTGGAAAAAAATAATAATTGGATACTCTAAAAAAAAATGTTTAAAAAAAAATAAAAAAATTATGGTTTCTAATTAACCAATCTTTTTGGTTTCACAAAGTACAGCAAGGTTCTGGCTATCATGCTTCAGGGGAACCGGGTTACTGTGTTCAGGGGCTCAGGGTGTCATGTTTGGGGTATGTAGATATTTTGATGGGGGCGGAGATAGTACATATACCGCATTACTTTTCTAAAATCAAAGCTTTCTTTTCTCTTTTTAAATTTGAAATACCCAATTCTTTTTTTTCCCCCGCTTAAAGGGCAATTTAGCGTGGCCAATCCACCTACCCTACACATCTTTGGGTTGTGGGGGTGAGACAAACGCAGACACGGGAAGAATGTGCAAACTCCACACCGACAGTGACCCGGAGTCGGGTCTTCAGCGCAGTGAGGCAGCAGTGCTAACCACTGCATCACCGTGCTGCCCACTGGAGTCAGGAAGTTTTAATAGAAAAATTAAACCCAACAGTATGTTCCTTGTTTCTGGACTGTATGAGCAAGGGGAGTGCTGTGTATGCTTCGTATGTTCCTCATGGGTAGCCAGAACACATCTTGAACATCTGTTTTGATTGCCTTTTTCCCCCCTTCCCAAGTGTTTAATTTGCAAGTTGGAGGTGCAGATGCTGCTTTACTCACTCATAGTATTCAGTGGCCTTCTCCAAAGTTTCCTTCACTTCATCAGGCAAGTCTCCGGAGTCATGGACCATGAGCCAGGACAGCTGTTTCCCTTTGGCATGAAAAACGTTCCCAATATTATACTGCGCTCGCGCTTCACCAACCTGGACAGGAGAGAAGAGCGAGATTCTTCATGGGATGAACATTTGCTTCCGAAGGTCACGATTAACAATTGGGCAAAAAAGTGACATTTGACAAAGGGAAACAATTTCTTCAGTGTGCAGATGTGGCGTTAAGTGTGGGCCTCAGGAAAATGAACAATCGGCCTTGTTTTTATTGCAGAACTCAAATACTGGAAATACATACTTGAAATTCAATGCACACTTGACAAATTAACTGACTGATTATCCACAAGCAGCACAGTGCAGAGAGACGGATCAAAATTAGTAGAAAATTAAACAAAAAAAATGCAGGAAATTGCCAGATCAGGCAGCAGCAGAGGACAGAACCGGAGTTAACAAGCCAGGACTGAGAGTTGTTGTTGAAACTGGAAAAACCTAAAAGATGTACAGGGTTTTAAGCAGTCGTGAGGCAAGGAGAGGACACAAACAAACAAAAGGGTCTATAAAGTAGTGACAAGTGTGCTTTAAATGACAAAAGGGATAATAGTGTCAGGCCGAAAGGGGTGATGACAACACAACTAAAGCATCAAAAGCTAAATCTAGAGTTGCTGCAGATGTAAACAGCAGAATCAGTGCCAGCTACTGCGGTCCAAAAAGATGGGAGCACTGGCTATGATTTGGAAAGTTTGAATTTGTTGTCAAACCCGTTCCAGATCTCAGAAATTTCCAATGGAAATGCAGAGACCGGAAACTTAACGTGGGTTCTTTCTGACCAGAGTATTTCCAGGATTTTCTGTTTACATTTCAAATTCCCAGCATCCGCATTATTTTCCCTTTCCAATTCGCAGCGTATTTCCAATTCGCTGCCGCTTCGTAGGCTATATTCTGGGTATCAGTCTTGCATTTGTGCTAAGTACTCTCCAACCTTCTGTTGTAAGATGCCTTTTAGGAGTAGCAGCATGACATCACGAGAAGGGAAGTGTGTCATGCAATGCAGTCTTAGTTTCCTGTACCAGACTCCCCAAACAGGCGCCAGAATGTGGCGACTAGGGGCTTTTCACAGTAACTTCATTTGAAGCCTACGTGTGACAATAAGCGATTTTCTTTTCATTTCATTTTCATTTCAGTTTCACTTTTGCCTGTGAGCAGAACACAGCACAGCTCTCATGTCTTCTAGTTTTGTACCCATGTATATCTGTTCTCATGTGCATTGTCTAAATCGTTTAACGCACAGCGTGTTTACACGGTCCCTTATGAATAATTGAGATCTTTATATCAATATAAAATCATGATCATTCCACATGGCTAATTACTATAGAGCTTTATTGCACTCGGTAATAATCCATCAGCCATTCATGCACACCCCATGAATTTATCAGAATATAAGCAGCAAAAATCTTATTTAAATAAAAGACTCAATAATGCAGAACATACGGTAATGGAATCCCTTCATCATTCATTTGTAGAAATGGACACAGTGATTTTATGACAAGCTTCGGTTTATTAAATTATAGATGTCGCCAAGCTATGGAAAGCAAACACAGGAGTGCCCGGTTTATCACACTTCTGCCTACAAATGCATCATTAATTAATTGCGATGAATGGGAAAAACAATTATGTTGCACAAGTTAACTTTGTCACCGCAATTCATCAAGTTACTTCAGCAGATGGTATTCCTCGGAGATCGCACTCAAAGACAAGGTGAAGACCATCTGTTAGGACTTCAAATTAACCAGAGGTTTGCATCAAAATAATGCTTTCAATGCAATAGAACAACAAGGTCCTTCAAAGGAGTGTCATCAAACAAACTTTGACGCTAAGCCACATAAGGAGATATTGGGGGAAATTAGCTAAGTTTCAAGTAGCAACTTTAAAGGAGAGGGGTGGTGGGTCAGAGGATACAATGCAGAGTTTAGGGTCTAAGCAGCTGAAGGCACGGTCATCAACATTGCGGTAACGAAAATCAGGTATATGCAGGAGACCAGAACTGAAGCACCACGGATTTCAGAGGGTTGTCGGGCTGGAGGACGTTACAGTGATAGCCAAGACCCCAAAGTGGTTTGGAATCCAGGATAAGATTTTTAAAATCAAGGCGTTGCCAGACCTGCAACCCAAGTAGGTGAGTGAGCACAGTTGAGGAGAACATGTTGTACATTAGGATACAGGCAGCAGAGCATTGAAATAGTCAAGTCTAGAGATAACAAAGGCAGGAGTGCAGGTTTCATCAGCAGCGGCTGAGCAGAGGCAGAGATGGAAATGAGTAACATTGCAGAAGTTGGCAATCTCGGTGATGGAGGGGAATACGAGACAGAATTGTGCAATTGTGCACTTCAAGCTGGGTCGGCTTTTTATTCCACTCAATTTAATATCACTGATAGCAGTTAAGCAAATGTTACTTAATCTCATCAGCTATTAGTGGCAAATTATGATAAAGGCACTACTCATAACAGGTGATGCACTTAACAAATAGGCTGAAGGGGCTTCCGGTTGCGGCTATGCAGAGCTAAGTCGCACGTTTGGCAGCTCCCGCTTGGAACGGACTTTTGGACTCATTTCAGCGCCCCCAACCGCATTTCTTCGACATTTCCCGGTGTGGGAAGAAGACTGCAACATTCCCCCAACACAGTGTATGGCTTGGACCAGGAGCGGGGCGACATAAAAAAGTGGTGGTGAACCCAAAGAATGTGCAAGGGAAGAAGAGCAAGATGGCGGCGGGCGGGGACCAGACAGCGTAGATGCAGTGGGCGCAGGAGCAGCAGGAGGTTATCCAGCGCTGCTTCCGGGAGCTCAAAGCGGACCTGCTGGAGCCGATGAAGGCTTCTATAGAAGGCTTCTAAGTTGCTGGAGACCCAGACGGCCCAGGGAGTGGCGATCCGTGAGGTCCGAGAAAAGATCTCCGATAACGAGGACGAGATCTTGGGCCTTGCGGTAAAGGTGGAGGCGCACGAGGCGCTCCACAAGAAATGGCAGGAATGGATCGAGGAGATGGAGAATCGGTCGATGCGGAAGAATCTGTGGATTCTGGGCCTCCCGGAGAGCTGGAGGCGTCGGACGTGGGGGCCTATGTGGTCACCATGTTAAACTCGATGATGGGAGCGGGGTCCTTCCAGGGGTCCCTGGAGCTGGAATGGGCCCATAGAGTGCTGGCGAGGAGGCCCAAGGCTAACGAGCTGCCACAGGCGGTGCTGGCGCGGTTTCATCGGTTCGCTGAACGGGAGTGCGTGCTCAGATGGGCCAAGAAAGAGAGAAGTAGCAGGTGGGAGAACGCGGAGGTTCGAATATACCAGGACTGGAGCGCGGAGGTGGCGAAGCAGGGGGCTGGGTACAACCGGGCGAAGGCGGTGCTGCACAGGAAGGGGGTGAAGTTTGGCATGCTGCAGCCGGCTCAACTGTGGATCACCTACAAGGACCGGCACCATTATTTTGAGTCCCCAGAGGAGGCGTGGGCCTTTGTTCAGGCCGAAAAGCTGGACACAGACTGAGGGTCGGGATGGGTGGTCGGGGATTGCTGTTGGTGTGTTACATTTTGAGGGGGGGTTCTTTGCTCTTGTTTCTTTTTGGTTCGGTGTGGGTGGTTAGGGCGGGTTGGGCACTGTTTTGGTTGGGTCTGTCGGGTGGGCTCTTGGAGGGGGGTAAGTAAATGGAGTAGGGGTGGATGGCCGGTAGAGGGGATGGGGCTCCGCGGGGGAAGGGGAGGCCCGAGTCGGGGGTGAGGAGACTGGGCCTGTAAAAGGAGCTGCGTTAGAGGTGGCGGGGCCGGGCAGGTGGTAAGCGCGGGCTTTTTCCCACGCTGAAGGCTGGAGTGGGCGAAGCCGGGGCGGGGAAGGAGAGTTGTTTCCCGCGCTTGGGATGGAAGTGGGAGGCGGAGAGCCTGTGGATGGGTAATGGAGGAGGAGGGGATGTCACACAATGGGAGGAGTCGAAGGAGAGGCGGGAGTGGCCGGGGTCAGCAGGAGTCAGCTGACTTGCGGGAGTGCAATGGGGGGAGCAAAGCAGCTAGGGGGGGTCCTAGCCCGGGGGCGGGGGGGGGGGGGGGGTTGGTGGGGGGGAACCGGGTTGCTGCTGGTATGATCACGGGGGAGCTGGAGCGAGTAGATGGGGTTGGGATGGGGGTCTGCCGCCGTGGGGAACGGGCCAGGTGTGGGGTGCGGGCGCGTGACTGGCCGAGGAGGATTTATGGCTAGTCGGCGGGGGAGGGGGGCGGGTAGCCCCCTGATCTGGCTGATAACCTGGAATGTAAGGGGACTGAACGGGACGGTCAAGCGGGCCCGGGTGTTCGCGCACCTGAAGGAGCCGAAGGCGGATGTGGTCATGCTCCAGGAGACACACCTGAAGGTGGCAGACCAGGTAAGATTGAGGAAGGGGTGGGTAGGTCAGGTGTTTCATTCGGGGCTGGATGCCAAAAATCGGGGGGGTGGCGATCTTGGTGGGAAAGAAGGTGTCGTTCAAGGCGTCGAGCATGATGACGGACAATGGCGGCAGGTATATAATGGTAAGTGGTAAGCTGCAAGGGGAGAGGGTGGTGCTGGTCAACGTGTACGCCCCGAACTGGGATTGTGCGGGTTTTATGTGGCGCATGTTGGGTCGGATCCCGGACTTGGAAGTGGGGGGCCTGATAATGGGGGGGGGGACTTTAACACGGTGTTGGATCCGGCACTGGACCGCTCCAGGTCTAGGACGGGTAGGAAGCCGGCGGCGGCTAAAGTGCTGAGGGGGTTTATGGACCAGATGGGAGGGGTGGACCCTTGGAGATTTGCAAGGCCGGGGGCTCGGGAATTTTCATTCTTCTTGCATGTTCATAAGGCCTATTCCCGGATCGAGAGTAGAGGATACGGAGTACTCGGCGATAGCCATTTCGGATCACGCCCCGCCTTGGGTAGACCTAGAGCTGGGGAGGAGCGGGACCAGCGCCCGTTGTGGCGCTTGGAGGTGGGGCTGTTGGCGGGTGAGGAGGTGAGCGAGCGGGTCCGAGGAAGCATAGAGAGATACCTGGAGGCCAACGATAACGGGGAGGTCTGAGTGGGGATGGTCTGGGAGGCGCTGAAGGCGGTGGTTAGGGGAGAGCTGCTAGGGAGAGGGGAGAGCAGAGGGAGAGGCTGGTGGGGGAGATGGTGAGGGTAGACAGGAGGTATGTGGAGGTGCCTGAGGAGGGACTGTTGAGGGAGAGGCGTAGCCTCCAGGCCGAATTCGACCTGTTGACCACCAGGAAGGCGGAGGCGCAGTGGAAGAAGGCCCAGGGGGCGATTTATGAATATCAGCTTCGGAAGCGGGACGCAGCTAGGGAGATCGGGGGAGTTAAGGACAGGTGAGGGAGTGTGGTGCAGAGTGGGGTTGGCATCAATGGGGTCTTCAGGGACTTTTATGAGGAACTGTATCGGCCTGAGCCCCCACTGGAGGAGGGAGGGATGGGCCGCTTTCTGGACCAATTGAGGTTTCCGAAGGTGGAGGAGGGACTGGTGGCGGGATTGGGGACCCCGAATTGGGCTGGAAGAGCTGACCAAAGGGATAGGGAGCATGCAGGCGGGGAAGGCACCGGGGCCGGACGTTTTCCCGGTCGAATTCCACAAAAAATATGTGGACCTGTTGGGACCGTTGCTGGTTAGGACCTTCAATGAGGCAAGGGAGGGGGGGCTTTGCCCCCGACGATGTCCCGGGCACTGATCTCCTTGATCCTGAAGCGGGACAAGGATCCCCTGCAGTGTGGGTCTTACAGGCCGATTTCATTGTTAAACATAGATGCCAAGGTGCTGGCGAAGGTCTTAGCCACGAGAATTGAGGATTGTGTGCCGCAGGTGATCCACGAAGACCAGACGGGGTTCATGAAGGGAAGGCAATTGAACGCGAATCTGTGGAGGCTCCTGAACGTTATTATGATGCCGGCGAGGGAGGGGGAGGCGGAGATAGTGGTGGTGATGGACGCTGAGAAGGCCTTCGATTGGGTAGCGTGGGGGTACTTGTGGGAGGTGCTGAAGAGGTTCGGGTTTGGGGAGGGGTTCGTCAGGTGCGTTAGGCTGTTGTACGAGGTCCCGATGGCGAGTGTGGCCATGAACAAGAGGAGGTCTGAGTACTTTTGGTTGCATCGTGTGACGAGGCAGGGGTGTCCCCTGTCCCCCCTGCTCTTTGCGCTGGCGATTGAACCCCTGGCCATGGCGTTGAGGGAGTTGAGGAACTGAAGGGGGTTGGTGCGGGGTGGGGAGGAGCATTGGGTGCCGCTCTATGCGGAAAACTTGCTGCTATATGTGGCGGACCCGGTGGGGGGAATGCTGGGGGTAATGAGGATCCTCAGGGAGTTCGGGGATTTCTCAGGGTACAAGCTCAACATGGGGAAGAGCGAGTTGTTCGTGGTTCACCCAGGGGACCAGGAGAGGGGGATTGGCGAGCTCCCACTAAAAAGGTCGGAGAGGAGCTTCAGGTATTTGGGGGTCCAGTTGGCCAGGAGCTGGGGGACCCTGCATAGACTTAATTTCACGAGGCTAGTGGAGCAAATGGAGGAGGAGTTTAAGAGGTGGGGCACGTTGCTGCTGTCCCTGGCGGGTAGGGTGCAGTCAGTTATGATGACAGTGCTCCCAAAGTTTTTGTTCCTGTTCCAGTGCCTCCCCATTCTTATCCCGAAGGCCTTCTTTAGGCGGGTCAACAGGAGCATAACGGGGTTTGTGTGGGCACGAGGGACTCCGAGGGTGAGAAGGGTGTTCCTGGTGCGGAGTAGGGATGGGGGTGGCTGGCACTGCCCAACCTCTGTGGGTACTACTGGGCCGCCAATGTGGCGATGGTGCGCAAGTGGGTGATGGAGGGGGAGGGGGCTGCATGGAAGAGGCTGGAGACGGCGTCTTGTGAGGGTACGAGTCTGGAGGCTCTGGCAACGGCGCAGCTGCCGCTCCCTCCAATGAGGTATACCATGAGCCCAATGGTGGCGGCTACCCTCAAAATCTGGGGGCAGTGGAGGCGGCACAGGGGGGGGGAAGTGGGGGCCTCGGTGTGGACCCCAATACGGGGGAACCACCGGTTTGTCCCAGGGAGAATAGATGGAGGGTTTCAGGGTGGCACAGGGCAGGGATAAGAAGGTTGGGGGACCTGTTTGTAGATGAGTTCACGAGCCTGGGTGAGCTGGAGGAGAAGTATGGGCTCCCCTGGGGAACACCTTTAGGTATCTACAGGTAAGGGCGTTTGCCAGGCGGCAAGTGGTGGAATTCCGGCTGCTGCTGCCACGCATGGTACAGGACAGGGTGCTCTCGGGGGGGGGGGTTTGGAGAGGGGAAGATCTCGGCAACTTACCAGGTGATGCAGGAGGAGGAGGAGGCCTCGGTGGTGGAGTTGAAAGGTAAGTGGGAGGAGGAGTTGGGAGAGGAGATCGAGGAGGGGACGTGGGCAGATGCCCTAGGGAGGGTGAACTCTTCCTCTTCGTGCACAAGGCTCAGCCTCATACAGTTTAAGGTGCTGCACAGGGCACACATGACTGGAACAAGGATGAGCCGGTTCTTTGGGGGGTGAGGATAGGTGCGTTAGGTGCTCAGGGAGCCCAGCAAATCACACCCATATGTTCTGGGCATGCCCAGCGCTGGAGGAATTTTGGAAGGGCGTAGCAAGGATGGTATCGAGGGTGGTAGGTTCCAGGGTCAAACCGAGCTGGGGGCTCGGAATACTTGGGGTTGCAGAGGAGCCGGGAGTGCAGGAGGCGAAAGAGGCCGGTATTCTGGCCTTTGTGTCCCTGGTAGCCCGGCGACGGATTCTTCTTCAGTAGAAGGATGCGAGGCCCCCAAGCGTGGAATCCTGGATCAACGATATGGCGGGGTTTATTAAATTGGAGAGGGTCAAATTTGCCTTAAGGGGATCGGTGCAAGGGTTCTTCAGCGGGTGGCAAACGTTCTTGGATTTCCTGGCAGAACGGTAGACAATGGTCAGCAGCAGCAACCCGGGGGAGAGGGGGGGGGTTCTATTTTATTTTTGTTTGTCTACACTGGGGGATCTGAGGGGGTGTATATATTTGCTATGTTTGCTTTGTGTTAACTCGGGGTGTTAATTTATTATTTATGTATAGGGGGAACGGGGGGCACGGGGGTTGTTTTACTTTGTTCTGTATTTAATTCTATTGGGTTCCTTTTTCACTTTGTTGTCGATATTTTGTGAAAACTTCAATAAAAAATTATTTGTTAAAAAAAAACCCAAATAGGCTGAAGGTGAAGGTAAAAGTTTTGTGGATGGTAAATGTTGCAGCTTCTCAAAACACTGGGGCAGTTATAGACCACTGCACCACCTCAAACCTCCCAAAATTGGTGACAGAGCCTTCAACATCTTAAGCTCAACTCTAAATTCCTCCTCACACTTTTCTTAATAGAATCATAGAATTTACAGTGCAGAAGGAGGCCATTCGGCCCATTGAATCTGCACCGGCCCTTGGAAAGAGCACCCTACTTAAGCCCACATCTCCACCCTATCCCCATAACCCAGTAACCCCACCCAACCTTTTTTGGACACAAAGGGCAATTTAGCATGGCCAATCCACCTAACCTGCACATCTTTGGACTGTGGGAGGAAACCCACGCAGACATGGGGAGAATGTGCAGACACTGTACAGACAGTGACCCAAGCCAGGAGACGAACCCAGGTCACTGGTGCTGTGAAGCAACGGTGCTAACCATTGTGCTACCGTGCCGCCAGTGTAATAAAACATTTTGAAACTAAATATTTCAATCCAGCTCTCTTGTCACCCCTCCTAACTCTCCTTTCATGCTCTGAACCTGTTCCTCCATCTACCTCTCTGCTGTGCCGATCCAAGGTGCTATTTAAATTCAGGCAGTTATTGTACTTAAGAATACAGCGGTTGCCATTTGAAAGCTGAATATCCGTCCCACAGATGCGGACTGACGTCAACTCTCTGCAGGGTGATCGAGCAGTTAAGTTATAGGTGAATCATGTTGTTTATCTTGATCGTTAAAGAGACCTCACACTTTATTTAGCAAAACAAACATATTCTTTCAATTATACCACACTTAACTAATTGCACTAAAGAATTCTATTATGTCTTGTGACCAGAAAGCCACAAGGGTTTGTGCGATGGCAGCTTTCCAGTGATCTGGCAGCTGATTCACAAGGGTGCACTCATCCATGGTACACTTGTCAGATTGAGGCTAAACACTGGAAAATCTCTCGACAATACCCGTCTGATACAATCTGTCTATTGGGTTTAGCCATGGAAAGGGAATAGATGTTATCAGGTTCTGGCTCTGAATTAACCATTCTGTGATAAGTCAAAGAAGGATCCCTCCTTCTGGAAGGAGCCAAATTAAAATGTGACAGTACGATATCGCCACTGATTAGAAAAGCACAACAGGCTCTGCTGTATAACTTTGGCAACTGGAATGAATTGCAGTTATCGAGACCGAGTTTACTTTGAATGCAATGTCGCTGAGTGGTAATCGATCTTATACAGAAATGGATATCCATTTCAGGTTTCATAAACACGTGGGATATTATACAATTGGGAAATTTACGCTGTTCCTTCTCCCTGCTTCTACAGCAGAAAGCTCGGACTTGTACCTGCATCACATCTTTCACGACTTCAGGCTGACCCGACATTATGGCATTTCATGAAGCGAGGAGCAAATAGCCAATTTTTAAAAAAATTAAAGCTCATTGCAGGTGAAACTCGTATCCAACGTGAAGCACACCTCAGAGTCTGGATATTGCATGATCACATGAAATGTAGCTTTCAGTCCACATTGTTCTACGTGGTGCTTGGTGAATACGAATTACAATAATAACTGCGTTGGAGGAATTAAATCACGTAGCTCCGTTTGTTTTTTAAACCAGCCAGGTTGGACGGGCGAGAGATCTACCACCATGTTTAAGAGTCTCCAAACTAGTGAGAAGTAGAAAGATTGTGCTTGATTTTACCGGCCCTCGGGAGATTGGTGGGCTTGCAGAATGGTGGAAAGGTGCGGAAGGGAAGGCTGGCAACTTCCCGCCACCGATACTCCCTGAAGGCTCATTGGCAATTTACAAGTGTTGGTACATGCCTTTACCACCGGGGACACTACCAGACAAATCATGGTGGCCTCCTAGCAGGTTGACATTCCTTTCTTGGTACTCCTCGGGTCAAGGAGGCACCCTGTTGGAATCAATGGACATGCCCGAGACTCCGACGTTGCTGCTGGACGGTTCACCCTCACCCCCTATCTTCCCGCAACCTCAACTGTGACCACCTCTACCTGTGGCAGTGCCGAGGGTGCCCGGCTGCCAGCCCTCTGGTTGGGTTGGCTGCACTATTCCTGATGGCAGCCTCTTAATGGATCACTGCCAGTTAAATTGCCCATGGGGTCTCACTATCTGGCATGCAGATACTAGGCCAGATCTGTCCCAGCGACTGGATTCAAAATTCGAGACATTGAGGTTACATTTGTCTGAATTGTAGAGCACATTCTCCCCTGCAGACTCCATGGGTGGGATTCTCCCGCAACCGGCGGGAAGACCGACGTGCCGGCAAGAATGGTGCGAACCACTCCGGCGTCGGGCCACCCACAAGTTGCGGAATCCTCCACACTTCCAGGGGCTAGGCCGGTGCCGGAGGGGTTGGCGCCGTGCCAACTGGCGCCGAAGGGCCGGCGTAGTCCCGCGCATACGCAGAACCGCCGCCGTGTTCTGGCGCATGCCCAGGGTGTTTCTTCTCCGCGCCGGCCATGGCGGAGTCCGACAGAGGCTGGCGCGGAAGGAGTGCCCCCATGGCACAGGCCCGCCCGCAGATCGGTGGGCCCCGATCACGGGTCAGGCCACCATGGCCCCTCCCCCCCACCCCGGGCCCGGATCCTCCCGCGCCCTCCCCCGAGGGCGCCAGTAGACGGCCTACCAGCCAGGTCCCGTCGTGTGGGACCATGTCCATTTCACGCCGGCAGGACTGGCTGAAAACTGGCGGCCGTTCGGCCCATCGGGGCCCGGAGAATTGCCGGGGGGGGTCGCTGCCAACGGCCCCCGACCGATGCGACATGATCCCCACCCCCGCCGGAGAATTCGGCAGCCAGCCTCGGAGCGGCAGGGCAGGATTCACGCCGCCCCCCCACGGATTCTCTGACCCAGTGGGGGGGTCGGAGAATCCGGCCCCATATATCTCATTTCAGGAAACTCAGGCACAACATGCAAGATATTTGGGACCACCAGCCCCTCAGCCTCCCTCAATAACATGTAGCTCATTACTACGGAGAGCTGTTTGGTGGTCAGCTAGACCACCATAACCTATAAGAATATAGGCTTTAAATATAATCTAGGCTGGCAAGAGAAAATCCAAGCTTCCTTTCATTATAGTGTGTCCGACTGGCAGTCACACATGAAATGAAATGAAAATCGCTTATTGTCACAAGTAGGCTTCAAATGACGTTACTGTGAAAAGCCCCTAGTCGCCACATTCCGGCGCCTGTTCAGGAATTGAACCATGCTGCTGGCCTGCCTTGGTCTGTTTTAAAAGCCAGCTCTTTAGCCCTGGGCTAAACCAGACCTTATCAACATCAACAATTAACCCGAGTACTTAAAGTCTACCTACTTCAAGTTTTAGATCGCCAACTCTGTCACAGCAACAAGGCCCAACTTTTCCATTACACTTGCCCCATTTTGCATCCACCCCACTCCCAGAAAAAAAAACCATCAAACCCATTACGAGCTGGACATTTGAGAGTCAACTTCAGCCCAAGCTCGGTGGCAGTGGGTACCAGCTGCAGGAGCTCCCCGCCAATGACAGTGAACCTTGGCCCTCCTGACCACTGCACAGCCATGCTCCATCGCACAGATGCACCTGTTAAGAGGCGAGGAGCTTCGGCAGCAGTTGATTTCCCCTCTGACACCGAGAACTGGAAAGATGAGGTTTTTCTGATAACGGGACACGTGGTGAACACCTTCCGGCAGCTGATGAGTTACCCTCGCAGTGTCATTCTTCAGCATTGCAGAAACCACCGGCATGTGTTGTTTTGGGCCAGGGCTTAGAAACTCTAAGGTGTATTGCGAAGTTCACCTGGCCTATAACCTTTACGTTGGATTTGGCTAGGGTGAGCACAAAAGTATAATATAAAAACACAGCAAGAATTGTTTTCAATTACAAACATAAAGACACCACACGCTACAGTAATCTATGTATATACCATTTAATGAATTCCCCCTTAGCTGTTCCAATTCAATAACAAAATCCAAGAAACCAAAGCCCCTTTTCAAGGGTGTGGCCCAGCACACTGTATTCTCACTTGAATGGGGCAGGTCCTTTTCCTGAAACTCTGATCCAGGTCCAGTCAGCAGATTCAAACTCCTTCCAGTAAGCAACTATCTCTTTAAAGTTACATAAGAACATAAGAACTAGGAGCAGGAGTAGGCCATCTAGCCCCTCGAGCCTGCTCCGCCATTCAATGAGATCATGGCTGATCTGTTTTGGACTCAGCTCCACTTTCCAGCCCGAACGCCATAACCCTTAATCCTTCAAAAAATATCTATCTTTATCCTAAAAATATTTAATGAAGAAGCCTCAAATGCTTCACTGGGCAAGGAATTCCACAGATTCACAACCCTTTGGGTGAAGAAGTTCCTCCTAAGCTCAGTCCTAAATCTACTTCCCCTTATTTTGAGGCTATGTCCCCTTGTTCTGCTTTCACCCGCCAGTGGAAACAACCTGCCCGCATCTATCCTATCTATTCCCTTCATTATTTTATACGTTTCTATAAGATCCCCCCCGCATCCTTCTAAATTCCAACGAGTACAGTCCCAGTCTACTCAACCTCTCCTCATAATCCAACCCCTTCAGCTCTGGGATTAACCTAGTGAATCTCCTCTGCACACCCTCCAGCGCCAGTACGTCCTTTCTCAGGTAAGGAGACCAAAACTGAACACAATACTCCAGGTGTGGCCTCACTAACACCTGATACAATTGCAGCATAACCTCCCCAGTCTTACCTAGGCAGTTAGCCACGCCCAATGTGCTTTTTACTGAAACAGATGTTAAAATGAAATCGGAGAAAAGCGGGGAAAACACTTCCTTCTCCTTCTGTAGTCCAAAGTAATCAAACTGAAACCTAAAAAAAAACCCTCTCACCTGACAGCCACATCCCGATGTGCTACAAGTCACATGATAAGAGGCTAAACCTTTCTTGAAGGGACACTCACATGACAGTGTGAACAGCATAACCTACTCTGTGGAGCAAACAAATAACGCAAACCCGCTGTTGCCAGCTCTTGGGAGTAAACGAGTATCGAATACATACTGGGTAAATACTTCAAAGGGAAAATACAGGGCTATGGGGAAAGAGCAGAAGTGTGGGATTTCTGTTTGTGTATTCAGGCCGTCATGGCCTCTTCTTTTGGCCACTTACTTTCTCTTTCTCTTCTTTTTCTTCATTTTTAGTTCTGTCAAAGAGCCAGCACAGACACAATAGGCCGAATGGTCTACTTATGTGCTGTATAATTTTACGATTCTGCAATTTCAGATGTTGAAGTACGCAACATTAGTGCAGAGGAAGGTTGCTCGGATAGACTTCGTGCGGCCTTGCCCACGAAAGGATGCTTTTGAAATTGCCGCTATTTAATGCGCAATTACGATCAAGTGATCAGATGTAATGGAAAGCTGCCTACTCTACATTCTGCAACTGCTATTGCTTTGTAGCAGCCTGCCAAATGTGCAGCACGCAATAGATCTGATAAAGACTTGGTCTACGTCCGTCAAACCCCTAACCAGCCGCAAACAATACACCACGAGCGGCGGCGTTCCCAATGCTCTACCATGGATTCCTTCCACTCCCATCACCAGCGCTTAAACAAAACCTGGATCAGTAATTGGGAATGATGAGCTTATGAATGTTAAACGCAGGGGGGAAAAAAACAATGAGAAGAATGAATAACACCATAGCAACCTGTGGAACATCCTCCGCACAGGCTAGGTGAGAAATTCACAGGGTTTAGCAGGATCAAACAGGATTGCTGAATCATCCAGCTGTGTTCGGCAGGATAGACGTCAATGCTGCGTCTCCTCCCAATTGCCTCACCACATTGCTGCAATGTTTACATTACCATACCAGTGTCAAAACCATCAGCAAAGTCTGATCTTTGAACATTTGCAAGCCACGTCTGTTTGAAGAAATTGAAAATATTTACAGATCTCATTGAATTGCCGCCTTGAATTTTTCTCTTGCTGCACCAACGGCGAGTGCTCAAGGAATGTAGACTCTCCGGTTTTATTTGAAATGGATAAATATCCAGTTTCTCCATCTGGCCCGACTAAAAACGCCTACTGGATTCATATTCTCCAGTAGGTTTGACAACACGAGGACGTGATATGTCGACTTTTTTTTTTTGACGTTTACTTGACCATGGGATGTGGGCGCTGCTGGCTCGGTCAGCATTCATTGCCCATCCCTAATTGCCCTCGAGGAGATGATGGTGAGCTGCCTACTTGATCCGCTGCAGTCCCACGTGTTATCGATACACCCACAGTGCTGCTAGGGAGGGAGTTCTTGGATTTTGACCCAGGTCGATGGCTCTTTCGGATTTATTTCCTTTTTGCAGACTATGTAGCAATTTGATACAACTGGCTCAGCCGTCTCAGGAGGCATTTCCTGGCCTGGGGGTCAAATGTAGGCCAGACCAGGTAAGGACAGCGGATTTCCTTCCCTCAAGGACATTAGGGAACCAGATGGGTTTTTATGACACTCGACAATGGTTTCATAGTCATTACTGAGGCTAGCTTTTCCAGATTTTGTTTTGTTAATTGAATTTAAATTCCACCAGTTGCCGTGGTGGGATTTGAACCCTTGTCTCCACATTATTAACAGATTGCTACTCCAGTGACATTACAAGTGAAACCCCAGTGAGACGAAATAGCCCAGTCGTCGAATAACAATTATTAAATTATTTATTAAAGAGACAAATACACATCAGAACTACTCTACTCTCACGTAATTAAGGTGTATGAATTACTTGATGTGCAGTTTATATAGAACGTACCCCTTATTACTAAATTTGGCTCTGGTTTAGCACAGTGGGCTATACAGCTGGCTTGTAATGCAGAACAAGACCAGCAGCGCGGGTTCAATTCCCGTACCGGCCCTCCCGAACAGGCGCCGGAATACAAGTCAATGACAATAAACAGAAATGTATTTCCAATCCTGAAAAACCTTTTTGCCATTCTAAGCTCTGAAGGTGTCAGGTTTGGCTCAGTGGATCACAATCTCACCTCGGAGTCAGAAGGTTGTGCGTTCAAGTCCCACTCCAGAGAGATCAGCTCATAATCCAGACCAATATTTCAGAGCAATTACTCGGGGAGTGCTGCACTGACATTAAACAGAGATCCCATCTGCCCTCTCAAGTAGGCTTAAAGTATCACAGGGCAGTGGAGTTCTCCTAAATGTCCTGGCTGACATCTATCCCTCAAATCACCATAACAGATTTTCCGGATGTTCATTTCGCTACTCATTCTGAGACGCTGTGAGGCAGAAATTGGCCCCACATTTACCTACATTGAAAAAGCAACAACACTGCGAGTTTAATTCAACAGCTGTAAAACGCCCATAGAATTCCTACAGTGCAGAAGGAGGGCATTCAGCCCATCGAGTCTGCACCGACCCCTCTGAAACATCAGCCTACCTAGGTCCACATCCCCATCCTATGCCCGTAACCTCATAACCCCACCTAACCTACACATCTTTGGACACCAACACGCAATGTAGCGTGGCCAATCTACCTAACCTACACATCTTTGGACACTAACCCCAGGGGCTGTTTAGCACAGGGCTAAATCGCTGGCTTTGAAAGCAGACCAAGGCAGGCCAGCAGCACGGTTCAATTCCTGTACCAGCCTCCCCGAACAGGCGCCGGAATGTGGCGACTAGGGGCTTTTCACAGTAACTTCATTTGAAGCCTACTTGTGACAATAAGCGATTTTCATTTTCATTTTCAACCCGCAATGTAGCATGGCCAATCTACCTAACCTGCACATCTTTGGACCGTGGGAGGAGACCAAAGCATCCAGACAAAACTCCGCAGACAAGTGGCGAAGGTGTAAACGCCATAAAGTTACCCAAGGCCAGAATTGAACCTGTGCGCCTGGTGCTGTGAGTCAGCAGTGCTAACCACTGTGCCACCATGCCACCCTGAGATCATGAATGGTATAACAGAGATTGAAGTCCTTTATTCTGCAACTCATTTCAAAATTCAAAGTTTTCTCTCTGCATATTTTCCCCCATTTCCTTGGCCACCGTCTTAGGAGTCAGCTTGCTCTCACTGCTGACTCTTCAGCCAGACAATTCTTCTAGCCAGTGTGCGATTCCAAGGAATGTGCTTCGTCAACTATAGTTTCAGAAATTCTCCACTCCCCCAGAAGGAATGCACTTATTCAACTGAACTGGTGACAATTCAGCCACTCCAAACATTAAATTGCATTTCTTGAGAACATGGAAGTGGGAGTGGGTCATTCAGCCCATTTTTGTTTGGCAATGTGTATCAAGGTAACAGTACACAGTGAATGGACACGGATGAGCCACAAACTTACTGAATGATGGATCAGGTTTGAGGGGCTGAATGGGGTGGCCTGCTCTTGGTGCCGATGGTAATCATAATGCAAAACAAAATCTGCTCTACATGACAAGTACATATTGAACGATGCTATGGCCACCATTCCAAAGGCAGTCAGGGAGCTTGCGATAAGGGGGATTGCAGTGGAAACAGCAACTAGAACTAACATCATTTAACTGTATTGCTGGGAAGGTTAATTATACACAAACAGTGATGCAAATTTGATATCAGTGGGGAGTGATAAGTATTGCAACATACTGATCAGGTGGAACGCATGACCCAACACCGCGTTAAACACTTAACCATATATTTACCAGTGACTGCCAGGACCTTTAAGGCAATCTGCTCACAAAACAACCATTAACAGGATGCAAATTAATTTAAGGAAAAAACAAAGCCTCCTTTGCTCCGTTTTGAATTAAAGATTACCTTATCCTTCTGTTCTCTCGAGATTTCCAAGTGCCTTTGGCAGCAAGCAATTGCTTCATCAAAGCTTCCGAGTACTTTCAATGTATTTCCTAGGTTGCCACTGGCTTTTGCTTCGCCAATTCGATCCCCAATGGTTCTTTAGAGAGAGAAAGGTCAATCCCTGTTGGTTTCCTTACTGGAACTTAAGCGTCTGTAATGAATTGTTTACAACTAAGGCAGCACTTACTTACATGCGTAAGAACAAAGAACATTACAGCACAGGAACAGGCCCTTCGGCCCACCAAGCCTGCGTCCATCCAGATTCCTTATTTAGACCTACCTACTGCGCAAACGATCTGTATCTCTCCATTCCTCGCCCGCTCATGTGTCTATCAAGATACATCTTAAACATTGCTCTTGCGCCTGCCTCTACCACCTCCACTGGCAACGTGTTTCAGAAACCCAACACCCCCTGCGTGAAAGCCTTTCCCCGCACACTACCCAAACCCTTCCCCCTCTCACACTGAACCTGTGCCACCTTGTAACTGAATCTTCCACCCTGGGAAAAAGCTCGACTATTCACCCGGTCTATAACTCTCGTAATTTTGTCGACCTCAATCATTTCTCGCCACAGCCTCCATCTTTCCAACGGAAACAATCCGAGTTTATTCAACCTCACCTCAGAGCTAACACCCTCCAGACCAGGCAACATCCTGGCAAACCTTCTTTGCACGCTCTCCAAAGCACCCACATCCTTCTGGTAGTGTGATGACAGCACTGCACGCAATATTCTAAATGTGGCTTAAATTTCAAACATCTACCACCCATGGCTCTAATGGTCAGCAGTGTCCTGAGGCTAGATACTATGAAATGACAGCACAAGATATGCTTCCAAAGCTTACCATGAATCTATGCAGGGACCTGTATGTTATTGACACCTTAAATTGTCTTTCTTTCTGCAAAGTGATCATATTTCATGTTGTAAAAACTCTGAGGAATGGGATATCTTTATCCAGCACCCGTAGCGGCAGAGAAGTCACTCTATCCCCGAGATGGCATTGTAGAAGAGTGCATCACAGAATGAGGTCACTCAAGTCATTGAGTCAACACTGCCTCTTTCGAAAACCAAACCATCGCCATCCCCATTCTTTCCTCGCACAATGCAATATTTTCCTGTTAAATATTTATCCAATTTGGGCAGGAAGGGGCTGGTCTGGGCGGGGTGGAGGGTGGAACACAGAGTCTCGCTGTACACAGGCGACCTGCTCCTATATGTTTCGGACCCACTAGAAAGGATGGAAGAAATTATGAGAATTCTGGGGGAATTTGGATGGTTTTCGGGTTATAAATTGAACATGGGAAAAAGTGAGATGTTCGCGATACAGGGAAGGGGGCAGAAGAGGCGATTGGGGGAGTTGCCGTTTAGCGTGGTAGGGGGAAGCTTTTGGTACCAAGGCATCCAGGTGGTGCGGGAATGGGAACGGCTACACAAGTTAAGTCTGGCCCGACTAGTAGACCAAATGAAGGACAATTTCCGAAGGTGGGACGCGCTCCTGTTGTCACTGGCTGGGAGGGTGCAGACAGTGAAAATGACGGTCCTCCCGAGATTCCTGTTTGTGTTTCAGTGTCTCCCCATCTTTATTCCACGGTCCTTTTTTAAACGGGTCAACAAGGTGATCACTGGCTTTGTATGGACGGGTAAGACCCCGCAGATTAAAAAAATGGGGATGCTGGAGCGGAGCCTGGGGGGGTGGGCGGGTTGGCGCTGCCGAACTTTAGTAATTATTATTGGGCCGCGAATATAGCTATGATTAAGAAGTGGGTGGTGGTGGTGGTGGTGGTGTGGTGGTGTGGTGGTGGTGTGGTGGTGGTCGGGTGGGGCAGTGTGGGAACGAGTAGAGGCGGCATCGTGCAAGGGCACTAGTTTGGGGGCATTGGTAACGGCGCCTCTGCCGTTCCCGCCAGCATGGTACTCCACCAGCCCCGTGGTGGTAGCGGCCCTGAGAGTCTGGGGGCAATGGAGCAGACATGTGGGAGCGGAGGGAGCATCAGCCTAGTCTCCAATCTGCAATAATCACCGGTTTGCCCCAGAGAGGCTAGATGGCGGGTTCCAGAGATGGCAGAGAACAGGGATCAAGAGGATTGGAGATATGTTTATAGAGGGGAGCTTTTCCAACCTGAGGGAGTTGGAGGACAAATTTGAATTGACGGGCGGGAATGAGTTCAGGTACCTACAGGCGCGGGACTTTCTACGCAGGCAGGTCTCAAGCTTCCCGCTCCTACCACCAAGGGGGAGACGGGACAGGGTAGTTTCCAGAATGTGGGTGGGATCGGGGAGGGTTTCGGACATTTATAAAGAACTCATGGGGTCAGAGGAAACGCAGATTGAGGAGCTGAAACGCAAAGAGGAGTTAGGAGGAGAGATAGAGGATGGTCTCTAGGCGGACGCGTGGAGTAGAGTCAACACATCCACAACATGTGCCAGGCTGAGCCTGATACAATTCAAGGTCGTTCACCGGGTTCACATGACAGTGGCCCGGATGAGCAGGTTCTTTGGGGTAGAAGATAGGTGCGCAGGTGTGCGGGAGGACCAGCGAACCAGGTCCGTATGTTCTGGGCATGCCTGAAGCTCAGGGGGTTTTGGCAGGGGTTTACGGGTGTCATGTCCACGGTGTTAAAAACACAGCTGGCACCGAGTCCGGAGGTAGCGATTTGCGGAGTGTCGGAAGACCCGGGAATCCAGGAGGAGAAAGGGTCAGACGTTCTGGCCTTGACTACCCTGGTAGCCCAGAGATGGATATTATTAGCTTGGAGGGACTCAAAGCCCCCGAAGTCAGAGACCTGGCTATCTGACATGGCTAGCTTTCTCTGCTTGGAGAAAATCAAGTTCACCCTGAGAGGGTCAATGTTAGGGTTCATCTGCAGCCGTTCGTCGACTTCTCTGGGGAAAATTAACCATCAGCAGAATGGGGAGGGGGGTTAGTGTAGCTTCGAGTAGGACCTGTGTGGGAGGAAGTCGGCTTTTACACTATGTTTATTGTACATTGTATGTACATTGTTTCTTCTGTTGTTGGTCTAAAACCATAAATACCTCAATAAAATGCTTATTAAAAAAAAGTATTTATCTAATTCTTTTTGAAGGCGATTATTGAAAAGGTTTCCACCATCCTATAAAACGGCGTATTCCAAATCCTAACCATGTATTCCGCAAATAAGTTTTCCTCAAGTCCCCTCTGGTTCTTTTGTCAATCATCTTAAACCTGTACCCTCTGGTTATCTACCCTTCAGCCATTGGAAACAATTAGTCTTGATTTAGTTTAGTCTTTCTTTTTTTTTTTAGAACACTTCTTTCAAATCACTTCTTGGCCTTCTTTACTCAGAACAATCCCAGCTTCTCCAGCTTACTTGGGCAAATATAATCATCACCCCGGGAACCATTCTTGTCAATCTCTTCTATACCCTCTCTAAAACCTTCCCGTCCTTCCTAAAATGTGGCAGCACACAGAATTGGACATAATACTCCAGCTGGGATTGAGCTAATACTTTATGTAGGGCCGATCCTAATTTCCTGGCTTCTAAACTCAATGCCTCTCTTTATAAAGTCCTTCCCAAGGGCAATTAGAGATGGGCAATAAATGCTGGCCTGGCCAACATTGCTCAGCTCCCAGCAACGAATTGGAAAATAGAAAGGACACCCGTGCTTGGTTAAACTGAACTGCCACCTTCAAAGGTTTGTGCACAAGTACCACTTTACGCCATTTGGCTTGCATTGTCTCTCTTATGAGTCTCCCTACCAAAATGTACCATCTCATGCTTTTTCTGTGTCGAACTCCATCTGCCACATGGTCACCCATTTCACCAGCTTGCCTGCTCCCCCCATGGAACTCCAGCCATAGCAGTGTTTAATCCCAGAGATAGGGTAGTCTCTCTGCTGCTAGTTTTGCTAGGGCTGCTCGTTCCACCAAACACATTATTACCTCGCAGTGCCAGAGGCAGCAACTGAGTCACAGGCCAGTTCTGTGCTTTAACTTGTAAAAGGGACTTGGTGCAACAACTACTGCTGCCACAGTTCAGGGATTGCATGCGCCTGTGCTTCCCTAGAGCGCCTTGTGCATTTTATCACAAGTTATTTAAGTCTCTCAATAAGTGCCCTTTCTTTAAGTGTACCTGTTTCAATGTAATTACTGAACTCTGTACCCAGTGGATTATATGTGCTTCAAGCTCAGGTACACTTATGTCAATGCAATACAATTTTTCCAACAGGAAAAACACATACAAATCTACAAAAAAGGTTTTCTATTATTCTGTTACTGCACCATTGCAAAACCTGTCTGTTCGTGGCACAGAACATAAAGACATAAGAACTAGGAGCAGGAGTAGGCAATTCAACTCCTCGGGCCCGCTCTACCATTCAATATGATCGTGGCTGATCTTATCTTGGCCTCAACTACACTTTTCTGTCTGCTCCCTAAAGCCCTTCAACCCATTACTCATTAAAAATCTGTCTAACTCCTCCTTAAATTCCCATACCAGCCTCCCCGAACAGGCGCCGGTCTGTGGCGACTAGGGGCTTTTCACGGTAACTTCATTGAAGCCTACTTGTGACAATAAGCGATTATCATTAATTTACTCAATGTCCCGGAATCCTCCGCACTCTGCGGTAGTGAATTCCAGATTCACGACCCTTTGAGTTTCAAACCTGCCACCCCTTATCCTAAAACCGTGATCCCTCATTTTAGATTGCCCCCCCAAAGAACAAAGGAGAAAGAAAAGTACAGCACAGGAACAGGCCCTTCGGCCCTCCAAGCCCGTGCCGACCATGCTGCCCGTCTAAACTAAAATCTTCTAAAAGAACAAAGAAAAGACCAGAAGAAGCATCCGCCCCACGGCTACTTTGTCAATACCTTTTATCGTCTTAAACACCTGAATTAGATCTCTTCTCATTCTTCTAAACTCGAGAGAATCGGCCTAAACTACTCAATTTCTCTTCATAAGACAAACCCCTTAGCTCCGGAATAAATCTACTGAACTTCCTCTGAACAGCCTCGAATGCAACTACATTGCTCCTCAAATAAGGGGACCAAAACTGCACACAGTGCTCCAGGTGAGGTCTCACCAATGTCTTGTACAGCTGTAACAGTGGTGCATTAGATAAACTGAGAAATACTCAGGATGCTTTAACAACACCGCACCTTAACAGTAACTTCAGAAGACTGCTCATCCTTGCGAATGAGATCTCTGCCAATCAGGTTGCAAATATGTCTTAGGTTTTTGAGTTTTAGTTTGCACTGAGCTCACCTGGCCAGGGTTAGGTCATGCCTGTGGTATTCCAAAGCTTTGGAATACTCCTTCAGGTAAAAGTAGGCATTGCCCAGCTGACTGTAGATGGCGCTCAATGTCTTCAAGTCCTCGGTCCCAACCTGCACAGCCGCTTCGAAGAACGCCACACCAGCCTTGAAATCTCCAGCTTTGCACAGTCGTTCCCCTTCGAGGGCGAGCTCTAGGCACGATGCCTCCATTCTATTCATTATAAAAAAGACACAAGTTTGTGTTACAAACACATTCTTTAGATATGAATTTCTATTAAGTTGGTTACAGTGTTAAAAATGAGTCTGATCCTCTCCTTGGCAATTGCCCACAGCGGAGCCACACTGCTGACTTTGCAATCTTGGGTGTCCAGTTTGCCTCGAAGATGAACTCCTGATCACATATCTGCTCCATCATTAATTAAGGTTATCTACTTTCACCTCTGTAACATCCCCCGTAACGTGCTGCTGCTGAGACTCACACCCATGCCTTTGTTATCTCTGGACTAGACTATTCAGACCCTCACCTGGCAGGCCACCCATTTTCCATGCTCCCTAAACGTGAATTCATCCAAAATTCTGCTGCCCGTATGCTATTATCACAATTTTGTACAGCAACAAGAACGTGCATTGAAATAGCACCTTCTAGCAAGGTGCTTCACAGGAGTATCGAACAATGATTGTCACGGAGCCGTAAAAGGAAATGGCAGAACAGGTGCCCAAATGCCCAGGATTCTCGAGCTATATCAAGGGGAAATGTACAGATATATTTTAATCTCAACTTTATATCAGTGACTTCAGTCAAAATTTTTCTCGTGACGGTTACGTTTTTAAACCCCCAAGCTCTGGATAGCTCTAGTCATTGCCACTTGCAACAACACCATAACCACTTTGCCAGCTTTTATTTTCACATTAACAACCTAACCTACCGGACTTGCATCCAGAGTTCAGAACGCTGAATGAACTTCACACACAATAAATCTCAGCTGACCTCAAAGCCCTTCAATTAAAGAGCTAATGCAGGCTGGTTGCGCATACGTGTGAGGGGGTGGGAGCGTCAGGGTAGAAGAATCACTTGTGCTTTTCATTGCTGTTCAATGCCAGTAAACAAATGCAAGAACAAATGCTTTGACAAAGAGTCATCGGACTCGAAACGTTAGCTCTTTTCTCTCCTTACAGATGCTGCCCAACTTGCTGAGATTTTCCAGCATTTTCTCTTTCGTTTCAGATTCCAGCATCCGCAGTAATTTGCTTTTAACAAATGCAAGTATCTGGGTACAGGTTTTTTTCTTAAATTTAGAGTATCCAAAACATTTTTTTCCAATGGGCAATTTAGCATGGTTAATCCACCTACCCTGTGTCGTGTTGGGTGTCCCGATGCACAAATGATCCAACACGGCTGCAGATGGTACAACTCTGTTTTATTGTCTAAACAACGGTAACAACTAACTGCTGGCTTGGGTACGTGCTTCACCAGCTAACCTGTGGACCCAGCCCTATCACTATCTTAGTGAGGCACTCAGCACATGGCCTATGTCTGAGTGGCACGCTGTGAGCTCTGTGCCCTGAGCTATCTCCTGGTAGAATGAGCGGGAAGTGTGGTGTTCCCTGTTTTATAGTGTGTGTGCTCTCACTGGTGATTGGCTGCGATGTTGTGTGTGTGCTGGTTGGTCCAACTGCCTGTCCATCAGTGTGTGTGTGTGATTGCACCATGATATGCTGATCTGGATATCATGACACCCTGCACATCTTTGGGTTGTGGGGGTGAGACCCACACAGACACTGAGAGAATGTGCAAACTCCACACGGACAGTGACCCAGGGCCGGGATGGAACCCGGATCCTCACCGCCATGAGGCAGCAGTGGTAACCACTGCGCCACCGTGCCACCCTCTGGGTATAGATTGAGAATCAAACCAGTACGCCACTAAAAGCTAATATGCAGGTGCAGCAAGCAATTAAGGCGGCAAATGGTATTGTTAAGATTACGGCTGATGGCAAATGCGGAGTTATCCCAAATTCCAGAATGGAAACCTGAAACTGCCCTCAACTATAATATTGCAATTTGGTTATAATGTGAGGAAAGGTTTGAAAATAAGTAAGTTTCATCCCAGATGTTTTGTGATGATTTTAAATAAAATAAATGTTTATAAAGCAACATAGACAGCAATAAAATTAAGTATAAGTACCCATAACTAAGACAATGACTATACGCAGTGGCACTAACTATACCCAGTTCCAAACCACCTTTATTTTAATACGCTCAGAGCTAATTCTCCCTGAACATTCCACAAATTCTTATAGATTTTTAAAGCTATTTACAGATCCAGTAACAGTTACCACACCAGGCAGCTGTGCCTCTTTGGGGTTTGCTTCATAGGTAAAACCAATAACTGGCTTTTCAAGACAAGCTGCTTGGTGGAAATTAAACAGCTATTTCTGCTGTGCCTGAGGTCTGAAATAGGACCCTTGCATAGGTTTAATTATATTCCGATATACAGTTTCCCTTTTAATTTCCATTATCTGAGGTAATGTCTTCGTAATCAAACTTAATCACCTTCAGTTCTTGAGTCTGGCTTTTAGAGTGCAGATTCTACACTTTAGATTACTGGCTACTAATAGGTGCACTAGTTAGCACTGAGAAGTTGGCCTCTGATTGGACGTTGGTGTGTGGATGTGAGAGAGAGAGTTAGTGTCCGTGTACGATATAAGCACTCGTAATATTCAATAATTTTGCGAGCAAATGCAGCAGTATCGCTTCCCTCATTAAAATGACGAAAAGATAAGACGCAAGTATTTGTTGAAGAGAACTTTTTAATTATAACAAATGTATACATAAAAGAAATAGAAAGGTCTTTTAACGATTTGTTTTTGTAGTTTGTACCTGCATGAAAACAATCAATGTTTTGTGGTTTGGTTCTTCAATATTGAAACAAAATGCTTCTCAGGGGGTTCGGTCAGTACCCTTAGGAGGTCAAAAGGGTCCGATAGCTGGAAAAGTTTGGGAAATCCTGATTAGCACATGAGCAATTCTGGAAGCAGCCTTCAATAGAACCAGATGGATGCTAAAATGATAAATTATTGATGCACCTTGTATTATGGAGAACTTAAAGCACAATGGACAGGTCAGGCAGCCGAAGTGAACCATGCCAGCATTGACACTCCAATCAAGCCTAATCCCACCTCTCCAGCTAACCCCATCAACATATCCTTGTGTTTCTTTCTCGCTCAAGCACTTACCAGTTTCCCCTTCTGTAACATACCGCATGTTGCGTTAAACTCACGTTCCTTTTTGTGAATTTAGAGTACCCAATTCATTTTTTCCAATTAAGGGGCAATTTAGCGTGGCCAATCCACCTCGCCTGCACATCTTTGGGTTGTGTGGGTGAAACCCACGCAAACACGGGGAGAATGTGCAAACTCCACACGGACAGTGACCCAGAGCCAGGATCGAACCTGGGACCTCGGCGACGCGAGGCAGCAGGGCTCCACTCGCCATCGTGCTGCCCTAAATCCCACATTCTGAGCAATCTGGATAAAGAAGTTCCTCCAGAATTCCTTCCCGATTTACTGAAGAACATCCTGTATTTATGGCCCAGAGTTCTGGACTCCACCATAATTTCTCTCAAGTTATTTCCATCAGAATGTTAGCATATTATTGTCTTTTCACTGCGATTACTCTTCAAACCAAGGTCGATGGTACATATTTTGGAGAAGCCAGATCCTTTCCTGATCAAGAATATCCCAAAGTGACAGGCAGCAAAAGACCACCTGCTCCACTCTGCATCTGTGAATGTTTTGCCTCACCAGCCCCAAGAGGAGAACCCAAAAGAAGGTCCTCTGACTTTATTAAGATTTATTGAATATTACAAGTGCTCATATCAGACACACAAAAATGCACTCTCCCACACATACACACACTCTCCCTCACACACACAGACACACACTCTCCCCCCCACACACACAGACACACACTCTCCCCCACACACACAGACACACTCTCCCACACATAGACACACACTCTCCCCCACACACACAGACACATACACTCCCCCACCACACACACAGACACACACTCTCCCCCACACACACACACAGACACACTCTCCCACACACACACAGACACACACTCTCCCACACAGACACACACTCTCCCACACATACACAGACACACACTCTTCCCCCCCCCACACACACACACACAGACACACACTCTCCCCCCACACACACACACACAGACACACACGCTCCCCCCCCACACACACACACACACACACAGACACACACCCTCCCCCACACACACACACACACAGACACACTCTCTCCCCCCCCCACACACACACACACACACACACACACACAGACACACACTCTCCCCCACACACACACACACACTCTCCCACACACAGACACACACTCTCCCCCACACACACAGACACATACACTCCCCCACCACACACACAGACACACACTCTCCCCCACACACACAGACACACACTCTCCCACACAGACACACACTCTCCCACACATACACAGACACACACTCTTCCCCCCCCACACACACACACACAGACACACACTCTCCCCCCACACACACACACACAGACACACACGCTCCCCCCCCACACACACACACACACACAGACACACACCCTCCCCCACACACACACACACACAGACACACTCTCTCCCCCCCCCACACACACACACACACACACACAGACACACACTCTCCCCCACACACACACACACACAGACACACTCTCCCCCCCCACACACACACAGACACACACACTCCCCCCCCCACACACAGGCACACACTCTCCCACACACACACGCAGACACACACTCTCCCACACACGCAGACACACACTCTCCCCCCCACACACAGACACACACTCTCCCCCACACACAGACACACACTCTCCCATACACACAGACACTCTCCCACACACACACAGACACACACTCTTCCACACACACACACTCTCTGCGACACACACAGACACACACTCTCCCCCACACACACACACTCTCCCCCACACACACAGCCACACACTTCCCCCCCAACACACACAGACACACACTCTCCCCCACACACACACACTCTCCCCCACACACACAGACACACACTCTCCCCCACACACACAGACACACACACTCCCACACACACACACACACACACACTCCCACACACACACACACAGACACACACTCTCCCCCCCCCCCACACACACACACACACACACACACACACTCTCCCCCACACACACAGACACACACTCTTCCCCCACACACACAGACACACACACACTCTCCCACACACACACACTCGTGCCTCCATACCAGCTGGCCAAAGTCACATGAAACTCCATACCAAAATCCCAAGACGTTTTGCAACAGTTATTGAACTGCAGAAAGTCAGCTGCAAGAGTCATAACGCACCATGATAAAGGGACATGAGTGTTGCGAAGTTGTTCTTTCTGATACAATTGGCACAAGTTAACTAACATCAAAGTAAAGTAACACACAGCTTTCCACATGTCACTATCTCAGATTAACAAAGTACACTGGAATAAAAAATCCCATTTCCACTGACGTACGGTTGCTTGTTCTCAGTTACAGCTGAATGCACTCCATTGGTTTCAGTCCTCATTGTGCACGTTCCATAGTGCAATCACACAGAATGATAAGAGTTCACACCCTCAAACAGACGTGACCTAGAGGAACATTGTGGTGTACGAGTGCAGATCAGATGACTGCAATGAACTTTCATTTCTCTGAGGGAATAAATGATTGTCAGTCTCCATTAGATCTGTAATGCAAGCTGAAGGCAGCGTGGAAGTGAATCATATCCGTGGGAAATGAGATGCCACCTGGTCGCCAAAAGTGCCATCAAAAGCAACCATCAACCTGCAGGATGGGTTCAAACTGAAGCCCATCGAACTCGAGCCAGCCCCACCCACCCTCACTAAATTACTCGCTCCCCACCCCTGCCGAGGCTGGCCAGCCAGCAAAGTGCACAACAATGCCACAAGCCATGACTCTCTCTCCAAAATATTATGTCAAAAAGCAGAGAGAAAGATAGAAAACAACCACAAAATAGCCTCCAGTCCTTACCCCGGTGACTCTGTACATTCCCGACACGCGAGTGCTGGGAAGTGATGGTTTCCTGGCTGCTTCAGTTATTACTACAGTTTGGGAAGCCCAGAAAAAATGTGGCATTAATTTCTGGGCCGGTTAGGGGCCTTAAATAAAGCTGAGGAATTAGGCTGCAGGCCCAGCCTGAAGCCTTCACACGATTAAATACAAATTTGAAAGGGGATACTAAAGTCCAAGCACTTATTGAAGTACATGAGGAGGTCCATCAGTGTTTAGAGTCTCCTTTGCCATTCAATTAGATTACGGTTGATACGCAACTTAATGCCAAGCATCAGTCTTGGTTTCCCGAGTCTTAAACAAAAATCTGATTTCAGTTTTCAATCCCCAATAACCCTCCCCATTCAATAGCATTTGGTGGTGGTGGGAAGGGGGGGCATCGCCCTGGCATCACCCCCCACCCCGAACAGCCTCGCTCTACGGTTACGTCCCCGTGTTCTCAACTCCATTAAGTCCAACGTCGGATGAATTGGGCTGAGATCTAATGTTCTCCCCCTCCTCCCCAACAAAGGGAGAATATAACGTGTTGCTTGCCTGAGGGACAACCTGCTCCTCAACGCTCAAAACCTGTTCCTTGCATAAAAAGCAAAATCAAAGTAAAGTTGCAATTGACGCAAGAGTGTAACAGTCAATTAAACGGGAGAACTAAGAGTTAAAAACTGAAGAGAGAGAAGAAACAGTCAATTGACAAAGGCAGCCTCAAGTCAAGTTAAAAATGAGAAAAGGTAAACGCAATCAATGTGGAATTTTCAAAATGCCCGAAGGAGAGAAAGGGGTTGGAAATAATTAGCAAACCAAAAAAGTGTCCATCAGATCGTGAACCTACAATTCAAGACTGAGACAGTATTTAATGGAGTTAACTAGATGAGAGCCCGAAAATAAAACCCTGTGTTCTCTGGCCAAATAGATGCAATCTTGTTTCATATACACAAATCGTCCTCTATATTTTTTCTTGAAAACAGATCACCAAAGCGGTTCCGAGTGACACCATAATCGGTACGATAAGTATGAAAAGTGGCTTGGGTACTCACAGAATCCCAACTAATTTCACAGTCGGGAGTTGCAGGCCCAGTATTGCGTTTCTTCCCTTTGTAGATGGCACTGGTGAAAACCTCTTGAAATAAAACCCCGAGGCTTACTCCAAACGTCACGCAAACATACCACATAACCATCATGTGTTTCCATAGCAACCCTGCAGATGCAGTGTGTTGGTTACCAAAGTATACACGTACCTGTAAATCCACTGGAGTTTAGTTTTTTTTTTAAAAAGAGACCCGAGATGCGAGGTTTTACAGAAATATTCTGGGCTGGCTTAAGAATCAAGGGAAAAACGAGTCAGGCAACATTCATCTTCGTCAGATTCACATAAACGGAGACATTGAAGCAATGCTTCCTTTTCAATCTGCGATGTTGCTGCGGACTTGAAAAGCAGTGAAACAGACCTTGCCCACTGCAATGAGAAATACAATTTGCAACCGTAGCCTCTGCTCACCCTCTATTTTTTCTTTAAATTCAGAGTACCCAATTCCTTTTTTTCCCAATTAAGGGGCAATTTAGCGTGGCCAATCCACCTACCCTGCACATCTTTGGGTTGTGGGGGCGAAACCCACGCAGACACGGGGGAGAATGTGCAAACTCCACACGGACAGTGACCCAGGGCCGGGATCGAACCTGAGACCTCGGTGCCGTGAGGCCGCAGTGCTAACCACTGCGCCACCGTGCTGCCCTGCAGCCTCTATTTTAGATTACAGAATATATATGCAGAAGATGGTGAACTGTCCAACATACCTTTGTCAGAAATAACGTGAGGCAAGGTCCACAATTCAATCGAGCTTACTGTGCTATATCTTGGTTTTACACGCTGCCTTTGCTCTCTCCTTCATTCCAATATTTAACTCTTAAAGTTGCTTGATGTCAATTTAAATAGCACTAAATTCCAAGCTGCATTTTCACTTCGATTTTATTTTTATGCGTCACAAACATCTATTATCCCTCATCACATTGCCTCTCAAAATGCAAAGATCTGAAGAACCCGGCAGCATAATATTGGAGAAAAATAATAATTTAGAAAGAGCATTCATTGCCACGGACAATCAACAGGAACAATGACGCAAGTTGGGATGTTTGGGCAACGATCAGCTTTGTTTGACGTAGCCTCCTCTGTTTGAACCACCTTCATTCATTTGGCCCAGTCAGTCACCGAGAGATAAGCATCATTTTCTGACACAAGAGAAATTCAATTTCAAGTAAAGACTTCAGTGAAGGTGCCTCGAATGTTAATTCTCTGGCACATCGATAAAAAAAAAGCTGGGACAGGAATGGGGTGAGACAGGATAATAACACAGGTATTGGCGTAGAAAGAGAAGAAATCGTAGAATCTCTATAGTCCTAATGGAGGCCATTCGGCCCATCGGGTCTGCACTGACCTTCTGATCGAGTACCTAAGCCCACTTCTCCACTCTAACCCATAACCCCACATAACCTGCACACCTTTGGGCACAAAGGGACAATTTGTAGCATAGCCAATCCACCTACCTGCACATCTTTGGACTGTGGGAGAAAATCAGAATACCGAGAGGAAACCCGTGCAGACATGGGGAGAATGTGCAAACTCCACACAAGGCCATAAATGAACCCATATCCCTGGCACGGTGAGGCAGCAGTGCTAACCACAGTGCCACCGTGATACCCATTAATTATTTCACTTTGGGCTTTACTGGGAATATAGACGCGACATTGGACATTGAAATTAGTAATGAGATCGGTGTATTTAAACTAAAAAAGAGGACGTATTAAATAAACTAACCAAACTCAAAGAGCATAAAACCTCTGGTCTGGGTGGAATGCATCGGTGCATTTTAAAATAATCCAGCAAGAGATAGCAAGGCATTACCTCACATATTTAATAATTCATTGGAAAAATAAGCATTGTGAGAATACTGGCAGTTAACTACTGCAATAACTATATTTGAAGGAGGATAGAGCACGTCCGAGGAATTATGGAATTTCTATGAGAAAAGAAAATCTGGAAATAAAAAAATACAATGAATAGCCAGCACAGATTTCAAAGGTAAATTTCTTACTTGGCCAAACTTGTGGAATTTTTTGAAGAGGTGCCAGTAGACAACAGTAATGCAATAAATGTAATTTAGCTGAATTTCCAAAGATCTTTGACATGACATGAGTATTGCAGAAGTAAAGACAGTTGTCGAAGCTTCTAGTCTGGCAGTCATCAGGATAATCGGCAAGAATACCAAATGTAAAAGGAACAATAATTCTCTTCCATCTCTTCTCATGAAGTATAAATTGTTGTTCCCTTTACATTTGGTATTCTTGCAAATTGTCCTGATGCGTGCAAGATGAAAAGCTTTGACAATGTATCTTTTTTCAGCAATACTCAAATCTTTTACATGGTCTCCCTTGCACATCAATAAACAATGTGAAAGTACTCAGCGTTGGGAAGCAAGCGGCAGAAGGGATGGGCTAGCTGGCCTGAAGGCAAAAAACAGGGAGTGGAAGGTTAGCTATTCACTGTGGCAGAGGTTGGGCAGTGATGTTCTCCGAGGATCAGAGCTGGAACAACAGATGCTTACAATTCATATGAATGATTTGGAATCAAAAACACAAGTTACAGATGTTATGAGGGGGCGAGGATAGCCGATACCGAGGAGGGCTGCAACAAATCGCAAGGTGGACATTAATAAACTCAAGAGGGTCAACAAATAATCGGCAAATGAGGTTCAACAGCGATAAATGTGAGGCAGCACATTTGAGGGGACATTGCAGGGATCAGGCTAAGGAGGATGCTCTTCAGAGGGTCGGTACAGACTTTATGGGCCAAATGGGCTCCTTCTGCACTGTAGCAATTCTATGGTTCCATTCTATTCTGTGGTTCTATGGAGTAGGAAGAAATGGGAGTTCCTGTATTGGAAGGTGCAAGCCTAGGTGGAGTACAGGAACAAAGGGACCTCATAGTAAAAAATACACCAATCAATAAAAGTTGCCCTGCAGTTTAGCAAGGCCAAAATAAAGCAAACTAAACATTAAGAGTTTAGTTCTCGAGGATTTGAGTTGACAAGTAGATTAGTTATTTTGCTGAATCTGTATCGAACCTTGGCTAGAGTCCACAGTTCCTCGTACTGCATACATTTCTGGTTATTATATTATAATATAGAGACACTGGAGAGGGAACAGAGAAGATTTGCAAGGATGTGCAGGTACATGTATTAGGAGACAACAAACAAGCTCTTCTCTCTTGAAGAAAAAAAGGTTGAGGGGTGACCAGTAATAGAGATCTTAAATTTAATGGAGGATTTTGACAGAGTGGACACAGAGTGAATGTTTCTACTTGTGGGGAAGATCATAAGAAGAAGCCATTGTTACAAGACAGTCGGAAAGAAATCCAACATGGAATACAGAAGATACAGGGAATGTGGAACTCACTACCTGAAGCGAATGGTATAGATACTTGTAAAGGGAGGCTAAATAAGCAAGAGTGGAAATGGGATGGAGGGTTATGCTGATAGATTTGGATGAGGGAAGACAGGGGGCGGGATTCTCCGACCTCCCGCCGGGTCGGAGAATCGCCGGGAGGGGCGGCGTGGATCCCGCCCCCGCCGGCCGCTGAATTCTCCGGCACCGGAGATTCGGCGGGGGCAGGAATCGCGCCGTGCCGGTCGGCCCCCCCCCCCCCCCCGCCCCGGCGATTCTCCGGCCCACGATGGGCCGAAGTCCCGCTGGTTCTATGCCAGTTTAAGAAGGGTAGCAGGGATTATCCAGGGAATTATAGACCTGTGAGCTTGACGTCAGTGGTAGGCAAACTGTTGGAGAAGATACTGAGGGATAGGATCTATTCACATTTGGAAGAAAATAGACTTATCAGTGATAGGCAGCATGGTTTTGTGCAGGGAAGGTCATGTCTTACAAACCTAATAGAATTCTTTGAGGAAGTGACAACGTTAATTGATGGGGGAAGGCTGTAGATATCATATACATGGACTTCAGTAAGGCATTTGATAAAGTTTCCCATGGCAGGTTGATGGAAAAAGTGAAGTTGTATGGGGTTCAGGGTGTACTAGCTAGATGGATAAAGAACTGGCTGGGCAAAAGGAGACAGAGAGTAGGAGTGTCTCAAAATGGAGAAAGGTGACTAGTGGTGTTCCACAGGGATCCGTGCTCAGACCACTGTTGTCTGTGATATACATAAATGATCTGGAAAAAAGGTATAGGTGGTCTGATAAGCAAGTTTGCAGATGATACTAAGATTGGTGGAGTTGCAGATAGCGAGGAGGACTGTCAGAGAATGCAGCAAAATATAGATAGATTGGAGAGTTGGGCAGAGAAATGGCAGATGGAGTTCAATCCAGGCAAATGCGAGGTGATGCATTTTGGAAGATCTAATTCAAGAGCGGACTATACGGTCAATGGAAGAGTCCTGGGGAAAATTGATGTACAGAGAGATCTGGGAGTTCAGGTCCATTGTACCCTGAAGGTGGCAACGCAGGTTTATGAAGAAAGCTATGAAGAAAGGTTGAGTAGATTTGAATTGTTTTCGTTGGAAAGACAGAGGTTGAGGGGGGACCTGATTGAGGTCTACAAAATTATGAGAGGTATGGACAGGGTGGATAGCAACAAGCTTTTTCCAAGAGTGGGGGTGTCAATTACAAGGGGTCACGATTTCAAGGTGAGAGGGGGAAAGTTTAAGGGAGATGTGAACATAGAACATAAAACATACAGTGTAGAAGGAGGCCATTCAGCCCATCGAGTCTGCCCTCACTTTCACCCTATCCCCATAACCCAATAACCCCTCCTAACCTTTTTGGACACGAAGGGCAATTTAGCATGGCCAATCCACCTAACAACGATAGCATCATTTAACATGCATCTAGACAGATATATGAACGGGCGGGGAACAGAGGGAAGTAGATCCTTGGAAAATAGAAGACAGGTTTAGATAAAGGATCTGGATCGGCGCAGGCTGGGAGGGCCGAAGGGCCTGTTCCTGTGCTGTAATTTTCTTTGTTCTTGTTCTAGTCCCGATGGCGTAAATTGGACTAGGTGCCTTACTGGCGGGACCTGGCGGCGCGGGTGGGCTCCGGGGTCCTGGGGGGGCCGCGGGGCGATCTGACCCCAGGGGGGTGTCCCCAAGGTGACCTGGCCCACAATCAGGGCCCACCGATCCACGGGCGGGCCTGTGCCATGGGGGCAATCTATTCCTACGCGCCGGCCATGTCAGCCTCAGCGATGGCCGACGTCTAGGTGACCCCCCTCCCCCGGCGCATGCGTGGGGATGACGTCAGCTGACCCTCCTGCGCACGCGCCGACCCGCGCCGGCCGGCGGAGTCCCTTCGGCCCCGACTGGCGCGGCGCCAAAGGCCTTCCATGCTGGCCGGCGGGGCGCCAACCACTCCGGGGCGGGCCTAGCCCCTAAAGGTGCCGCTGGGTACGGGAGAATCCCACCCAGGGTGTCTCACAAGTGCCGGCACAGACTGGTTGAAATGAAATGAAATGAAAATCGCTTATTGTCACGAATAGGCTTCAATGAAGTTACTGTGAAAAGCCCCCAGTCGCCACATTCCGGCGCCTGTTCGGGGAGGCTGGTACGGTCGCATGTCCTGTTTTTGTGCCATATATCTTATTTAATTTTATGTTTTACTTCGGAATGTGCAAAATAGGATCATGTCTGAACTTCAATCCACTTTCCTGCCTGATCCCCCTATCGCTCGATTTCCTGGGAGCCCTGAAAATGTATCTTGCATTTATATAGCACGTTTCACACAATAAAACATTCCGAGATGCTTCAGAGGAACATTATCAGACAAAATTTGATACAAGAAGACATTAGGACAGGTAACCAAACATTTAGTCAAAGAGGTGAGTTCTAAGGAGGAGAGGAGGCTGCACCATGGCACAGTGGTTAGCACTGATGCCTCACAGCGCCAGGGACCTGGCTTTGATTCCAGTCTTGGGTGACTGTGTGGCGTTTGCACGTTCTCCCAATGTCTGCGTGGGTTTCCTCCGGATGCTCTGGTTTCCTCCCACAGTCCAAAGATGTGCAGCTTCGATGTGTTGGCCGTGATCAGTGCGCAGGGTAACGGGGATAAGGCGAGGAATGGACCTAGGTGGAGTGCTCTTTCAGACGGTTGTGCAGACTCGTTGGGCCGAATGGCCTCTTTCTGCACTGCAGGGATTCTGTGGATGGAAAGAAAGTTAAAGAGGAGGAGTGTATTTGAGAAGGGACTTCCAGAGCTGAGGGCGTGAGACATGGTCGCCAATGATGGAGCGATGAACATCTGGGATGGAGGAAGGCAAAGTTCTGGGAGAGTTCGAAGGCTAGAAGAGACCACAGACATGTAGCAGAAGAAAAATACTTACTTTAGACCAAAACCAATGCTGGTAGTGCTCGCTTTCAAGATAGGAGTCTTACTTATCAGGCTACAAATCTGGGAGGCAGTCACCAACACAACAAGCTTTCAAGCAATACACAAGTGCAAATACACATAGCACTGATTGCAATCCTTTAATTCGACTTGACTGTCAAGCCAACAAAGACAGACCTCGGGAAT
The DNA here is from genome assembly GCF_047496885.1 of Scyliorhinus torazame. Lineage (NCBI taxonomy): Eukaryota > Metazoa > Chordata > Chondrichthyes > Carcharhiniformes > Scyliorhinidae > Scyliorhinus > Scyliorhinus torazame. Next base: position 101,249,110 of record NC_092728.1, on the reverse strand, counting down.
CAGTGAGACAACAACTAAAATGTTGATGTTGTGTTGGCATGTTGACAGAGTGAGATGCTGCAAGCGCAGAGAAGGTGTGAAAAGCATAAAACATGGGCATCGATGAGCTGTGGTCTATAACCTGTTTCCACACATTGAAAATGAATGGCATTCCATTAACACGAAGCAGAGTTGAGTGCAAGAAGAATAAGGGAATTGAAGGAAGGCCAAGAGCAAACCGCCGAGTAAGAAAACATGACCCCCCCAAAAAAAGTAACACAAAAAGAACTATGAAATAACATTTAAACTATACAAGAGTTAATAAAAAGACCATGGACATGAATGTGTGGATCCTGTTTGTCAGTCACTTTGTTTCCTAAATATTTGAATACTAGACCATGCAAGGCAACTTATAAATTCAATTTCTTTCCTTTTTGGATAGGTTTCTCGGGCAATCTCAATCTTATTTACTATTCTCATTTTGTTACTTCTGCTGCCTACTTTCCATACCTCGACCGTAATTATTTATTGCTACTGAGCTCAAATTTCATATTTTCAAATCAGCTGCCCAGGAAATTTTCATAGAGATGTACACAACACATGCGAACCACAGAACTAATTTAAATGAATGAGTCTTGAAGCGGTGGCTAGAATTGTCATCTTCTAACAAATCAGTAATGTTATTGCATCTTTTATTAACGTCACAGTTCCTCTTGTGGAATTTCTCCAAGATCAAATTTTGTCCCATTTTCATTCGATAGGGCCCGAGGGTTTCGCAGCACAGAGATGTAATCTTGGAGGTTTGCAACCCTGGAGCGTAGCAGGCTGGGTCATCGCGGACTTTGAAAACCCTAGGAAAGGGGCAAGACTCGGGGGTAGCAGTTCCAGCAGCATTCCTGAGGGGAGGGGAGTTGAATTCGAGCAGAACTGAGGGATAGAGGATCACGGCGTCTGCCAGGACAGACAGGGATACACAGTCCGGTGATAATCTAAAACAAAAACACGACTCTTGGAACCAGAACCAAGGGCAGCAGATGCATGGAACACCTCCACTTCCAAGTTGCCCTTGAAGTCGCGCATCATCCTGACTTAGAAATATATCGCCAATCCCACCTTGTCACTGGGTTAGAAATCTGGAACTCCTGCCCTAACATCACTGTGGATGTACCTACACCACAAGAACTGCAGCAGCTAAGGAAGGCAGCTTACCACCACCTTCTCAAGGGCAATTCAGAATGGGCAACAAACTCTGGCCAAACTAGCACGTTCCAATAACCCATGAAATAATTTTTTTTTTTTTTTTAAATCAATATGTTTCCCACTTTTTGCTAAGTTTTCTTTAGCTACCCAGGGCAAATGTATGACGTAATAGCAGAGCGTGTTATGGGGTTTAAGCAGCAGAGAGCAGTGGCAAATAGAACTATAATTTGAGCTTTTGTCAACAAAGCATGGCAAAAAAAACACGTGTGATGGATGCACCCATTCCATTCAAATTTCCAGTGAATTGTCTGTGGGAATCCAGATAATACGCGAGTCATAAAGATGCTGTAGAAATACAACGCACAACTGCATAACAAGATATTTACCGTTTTGCTATTTTCATTAACCAAAGTTTTGTGCGGTAAATCTTTCTTTCTGTACGAGTTACACCCTCAAAGCTTAAAAGGTTTTCATGTAAAATTTCAACACAAATCAAGATTGCTAAATTCATTTGCCAGCTTGTGTTCAAACGCAAGTCTTGTTGAAGGCCTATCCCAAAAAATGCTCCAATGTCTGTCTGCACTGATACATTTCTGAGCTAGACTTTGTGCAAATCACATAGTCCGGTTATGGCATTTTGGGGATTGCAGGCACCGCTCAAGTTAATGTGGAATAATACCAACTTTAGGCACCATCCGATAGCCACTAAAAATAACTGAATGAAGATATCTCTGTTATTGTGGAGTTGGCTTCTCCTCAAGCTGTTTCCCACCCTTTTTTAAAAACTGTTCCTCTGTGTGTCTAGAACTGTTATCTTTAGGCTGTCCTGGACAGAGTGTCTGACTCTTAGTGACAGGTCAAGTTGGAGGCAAAGATCCTTCCTTCAAATTACTTTTATTTCCATGTGGAGTTTGCACATTCTCCCCGTGTTTGTGTGGGTTTCGCCCCCACAACCCAAAGATAGGTGGATTGGTCATGCTAAATTGCCCCTTAATTTGAAAAATAGAATTGGGTCATCAAATTTTATTTTATTTTTTAAAATATCAGGCTGGTAGTACCCTTGACCAAATCAGAAATAGATTCCAAGTTCCAGTCCAAAGATTTCAGCTCAAAATCTAGGCTGGCACTCCAGTGCGATGCAGAGACATTAAAACGATGGCTCAGCAACCATTTCAGTTGGACGCCAAGGATTCTACACCATTATTCTGAAGCAACACCAAGACGTAAAATACAAGCTACCTATGAGAAACATTGACTGTCGCCATTACTGTAGTGACTAAATTTAAAGAGGTATTTAATCAACTGTAAAGCGCTTTAAGTCAATGAGGTTGTGAAAGGTGCTTTATCCGGGCAAGTGTGTCCTTCACACTAGGACACCAAAAATTAAGCTATCAGCAAATCTTTTTAACATTATTAGGAATTTTTTTCAGCAGTTTTATTCGAGAAACCTTATTTTCAGCCTGAAGATGGTGAAAGTGGTGAAAGTAAACTTTTCTGAGCTATTGTTATGGGCCAGGGTTTAAGAGAACCCCAAAGTGTATCATGGAGTTCACCTGACCCACAACTTTTAATAGATTGTGGTACGGGGAGCACACAGCCCACTCTACAGGTGTGGTACAGCAGAAATGGAAAAGTATTTTTTAAAGCAAAACAATGTTTATTCAATGAACTCAAGTTAACCTTTTTAAAACAAACAGTGAACATCTTAGCAACCATCAATTCAAATACAACCCCCAAAGAATACAACACTAAGTAATCCTTTAAGCTTTCCTTTTAACATCCATACAACTTAAAACACCTTTTACCAGAAGCACATCAGGTTAAAGTCACTACTGTTATTAGTTTTACATCACCAGGATCGATTTACAGTCTTTAGATTACAGAGAGAGATTCATACACCTTCTGGCTGTGACTGCAGCTCCAACACTGAAAATGAAACTAAAACACACCCTGCTCAAAAACGAAAGTAAAAAACTGACAGACAGCCCAGCTCCACCCACTCTCTGACATCACTGCAGTAGTAAACACCCATTTCTTAAAGGTACTCTCACAACAGATATTTATATACACATCCATTTATAAACATCCATTTCTTAAAGGTACTCTCACATGACACTATATGATTGGATTGTTTCTTTTTTGTTGCCATCTCCTTTGCTGTTTAAAAATTAGGGGTTGCTCGTTTGGATTGGATTGGATTGGATTTGTCACGTGTATCGAGGTACAGTGCAAAGTATTTATCTGCGAGCAGCTCAAACAGGTCATTTAGCACATGAAAATAAAATAAAATAAAAAGATAATACATAAAAGAAAATACATAAAAGGGCAACATAAGGTCCACAAGGTTTAAGATGTCAATCAGAGGGTTGTGTCTCTCTGGAATTCCCTTCCTCAAAAGGCAATGGAATGTGTGAATATTTGAATCTCTTAAGGCAGAGCTCGATAGATTCTTGGTTAACAAGGGGGTGAAAGATTATCGGGGTTAGGCAGTGATGTGGGGTTGATGTTACAATCAGATCAGCCATGATCTTATGGAATGGCAACAGCCAGGGGGTACTGTTCATCAGAAACTGAACTGGACTAGCCATATAAATACTGTGGCTACCAGAGCAGGTCAACGGTTAGGAACCCTGGGGCGCGTAACACACCTCCTGACTGCCCGAAGCCTGTTCACCATCTGCAAGGCACAAGTCAAGAGTGTGATGGAATATTCTCCTCTTGCCTGGGTGAGTACAGCTCCAACAACACCCAAGCTTGACACCATTCAGGAGAATGCCCGCTTGATTGCTCCCCCTTCCACAAATGTTCAATCCCCCACCACTGATGAACAGTGGCAGCCGTGTTTACCATCTACAAAATGCACTGCAGGAATTCAGCGAGGTTCCTTAGGCAGCACCTTCCAAACCCACAAGAAGGACAAGAGCAACAGATACTTGGGAACACCACCACCTGAAGGTTCCCCTCCAAGTCACTCACCACCCTGACTTGGAAATATATCGGCGTTCCTTCACTGTCACTGGGTCAAAATCCTGGAATTCCCTCCCGAACAGCACTATGGGTGCATCTCAAGGACTGCAGCGGTTCAAGGCAGCAGCTCACTACCACTTTCTTACGGGAAACTAGGGATGGGCAATAAAAGCTGGCCTTCCACCCACATCCCGTAAATTAATTTTTAAAAAGGCTCGAGGGCCAAGTGACCTACACCCGCTCCCAATTTGTATGTTTGTATGCTGCCATCTCCTGAGTGATCACAGGGTTGCGGCAGGGTAGCACAGTGGATAGCACTGTTGCTTCACAGCACCAGGGTCTCAGGTTCGATTCCAGCTTGGGTTACTTTCTTGGGTCACGTGCAGAGTCTGCACATTCTCCCCGTGTCTGCGTGGGTTTCCTCTGGGTGCTCCTGTTTCCTCCCACAAGTCCTGAAAGACATGCTTGTTAGGTGAATTGGACATTCTGAATTTTCCCTCCGTGTATCCGAACAGGCGCCGGAATGTGGCGACTTGGGGTTTTTCACAGTAACGTCATTGCAGTGTTAATGTAAGCCTACTTGTGACAATAATAAAGATTATTAGATTATTAGATAATGCTCACAGGGTAATTTTAGGCGTCTATTCTTGACTTTCTTGATCATTCCTTACCTCTTCTAGTTTTTGTCGTGTGGTGCCATTGTGTTACAGAGGATGAGTAACACCGTGACAAGAATCATGCACAGAACTTTATAATTTGGACGGATATATTTAGTTGACGGACATAAATTAATAACACAACTTTTAAGTTTATAGCCACAAATGTATAAAGGTATTTTAATTTTGTTTTAATCTGGTATGTTTTAGGTGCACAGGATTAGTAATCGTCCCAAAATGAGAACTTGTGCAGGATCTATTAGAAAAGCAATATGAATACATGTTTTATGTGAAATAATTAAAATTGGCAACAAACAGGTTGAAACAAAAACAAAGGTTGTTAAATGACAGCTAGTTAAAGAGGACACATCACCATAGCAACTTGAGCCTGGTTGAAGATTGGCTGGGGATTTATTTAACTTGGCCATATAAGACAGAAAGAAAACAGAGTGGGGTGCCAGCAAATGCTAAGGTTGTACTTGGTAGAAGGCTGTGTTGGCAGGCAGCTACCACAGAGGTACAAATCAAAACTAAAAACACAACCATGTTGAAGGTGGCGGTACAAGATGTTCGCGGCTCATAATGCATTCTTCTCCAATAGCTCACACTGCCTTCTTCTCCCATGTTGAAAAGACCAAATACAGATCGGGCGATTGTTTTTTTGTGCACATCTGTTCAATCTGCAAGCATGACCCCCAAAGCTCGGCATTCTAATTCTTCACTTAATTTCCACTCTGATATCAACCTCCTACACTCTTTCAGTTTATCTCAACATTACCTCATGGAGCAGCACCTCAGGCACTTTACAACCTTCCAATACACAACACTTGAGCTCAATAGCTTGTTTTTAGTTTTTCCAATTAAGGGGCAATTTATTGCGGCCAATCCACCTAGCCTGCCCATCTTTGGGTTGTGGGGGCGAGACCCATGCAGACACGGGACGAATGTGCAAACTCCACACGGACAGTGACCCAGGGCCGGGATCGAACCCGGGTCCTCGGTGCCACTAATCACTGCGCCACTCTTTTTCCATCCCTGCTCAAATCGCCATTCCCCAGCCACTGACTCCATCCCTCTCTCTTCTAACAGTGGGGGTATTAAGCCAGTCTGTTCCCAACTTTGATGTCATATTTGATCTCGAGACGAGTTTCCAACCTGATATTACTGTGACCGCCTTTTTCCATCTCCTTAATCTTGTTGCCTAATTTCACCAGTCTCCACTCATCTGTTACTGAAATCCTTATTCGTGTTTGTTAACTGTTAGACTCGACTATTCCAACACACTCCTGCCCGGTCCATAAACTTGAGGTTATCCAAAGTTCTGCAGCCTGTGTCTTAACTTGCACCAAGAACCATTGCCCACCTCACCTGTGCTCGGTTACCAATACTGGCTTCCAGTCAAGTTATGTCTTGATTTCAAAATCCTCATCCTTGGTTTTAAATCACTCCATGGCCTCACCCCTCCCTCAGTCTGTAATCTCCTCCAAACTCATAACCCTCTGAGACCTTCTGCACTCCTTCAATTCTGGTCTCTGTTGTTCCCCTGCATTTTAGTTGTTCCATCATCAGTTGGCAATACTCTCGCTCAGCCTCCCCACCTTGTTTTCTTCCTTTGAGACACTCCTTGAAGCCTCTCTCTTGGAACAACCTTTTGGCCATGTGGCCAAATATGTCCTTCATGTGGCTCGTGTCATACTATGCTTCGTATTGTTCCTGTGAAACATCTTGAGGCATTTCATCAAGCAAACGGCGCCACATAAACATCAAGCTGTTGTTGTGAATCTCTTCTTCCAATCCTGGCTGCGTTGCTCTCTCCACAGATTCTGCCTGACCTACTTGCGGAGGGGTGGGAAGGACAGAAAGATGGAGAGGGGTCAAAAATCAGTCATGATGCCGTGGACTCGCTGAGTCAGAGCTTAGGACCAAATGACCTATTCTATTTCTCGGGTGTTGTGGGTGTCCAGCATCGAGAGTTTTATTTTAGATTTCCAATCTCTGCCGTATTTGTTTTTTGTTCATGTAAAGGGAGGGCTCAGGTCCTGAATGCTCAGTGCTACCTCACCACTCTGGGTGCAAGTTTGCAGACTGCTTCTGGAGTGACTAACAAAGCTACACTGGACCTCATGTCCATCAAGGCTTTTAATGACCCTTGTCAAGCCCATGCAAAACAAGGAGTATATAAACTTCTGCTGGAGGGGGTTAGTCTTCTAAATGTTCAGATTCCAAAAGGTATGCATCTTGGGAGAGTCAAAAGATTTTATTGATGTTAGAGCAATTTTAAATTGAAAATTTTTTAATCAAAGTCGTTGAATCCTAATATTGATTTTCTAGTTGATAATAAGTCACCGTTTCTATGCAAAGCCGTGGCTTATACCGGCGGCATCTTCAGGGAAAGAAAACCCATTCAGTTAAATAAAACCGGGGCAGCACGGTGGTGCAGTGGTTAGCGCTGCTGCCTCACGGCGCAGAGGACCCGGGTTCAATCCAGGACCTGGGTCACTGTCCGTGTGGAGTTTGCACATTCTCCCTGTGTCTGCCTGGGTCTCACCCTCACAACCCAAAGATGTGCAGGGTAGGTGGATTGGTCACGCTAACTGCCCCTTAATTGGGGGAAAAAATGTCATACAAAAACTGTGTGGAGATAAAACAGTATTTCGCCAAATTAAACAATAACAATTCTTTTTGCCTTTTCTCCCTAATGGTCCGTAGATCAAATAATTTTTGCTTGAAATGCTTGCCTCTATTAGATGTTTATTTACTGCTACACGAGATGGCATTTTATATCCATGTTTGAGTAAAATGTTGCTGATCAATGCATCTTCAGAAACAATACCTGAAATTATTAACACATGGGACGCGATTCTCCGCTCCCGCGCCGGTTTGGAGAATCGCCTGGGTCGCCAAATTGTCCCGGGACGCCGGTCCGACGCCCTCCCGCGATTCACATCTCCATAAAATGGCGACCCCCGTGATTCTCAGTGCCGGATGGGCCGAGCGGCCTGCC